>NC_046164.1:53261909-53524409 GCF_011064425.1 Rattus rattus | reverse complement strand
ACCACAAGCCAAGGAATTCAGGAAGCTAAAACAGGCAAAGAAAGTCTCCAACCCTACCAATACCTTAGCATTAGCCAGTGTAGACCCAGTGAGGCTTTCTGACCCTGGAAAACATCAGGTCAAATATCTGTGCTAGGTTGAGCCATTATGTGTTTAGGCCTTTGCTTCATGGCCATAAGAAACCAATACACATCTAAAGGGCTACAGCACACTGTGGTGACTTCGAGAAGCACATCACCCATCTAAGAGCAGTTCGAGGCAGATGGGGCTGGAAGGGTGTCTAGCTTAGGAGCCCTGCAGCCTCCCATCAGGCTGCACTGGGAGCTCTGTACGGCAGAGCCTGAGAGGTTGAGACCATGCCTCTCAGAGCTGGCAGCTTGCATCTGTGATCCTGGAGCCCTGAGACTTGAGCAAGGTACTTGGCCTCCCTGGGCCTCTGTTTCCATATCTGTGGATGGGGTTTAAGTAGTGTGACCCTCGTGGGACAAGATGATGAATCGTCTGAACAGTGCTGGGCATGTGGCCTTAGCTGTCATCATTAAAAGACTTCTAGTTCCTGGGGAGCTGATTAAAATTGAAGCATGGGGGTCGGGGTGGGGGGAGAGAAAAGAGAGGCCGTGCGCTGAGTCCCTGCTGAGTGCCAGGCTGTCTTGGGAACTCCAGATGAGCCTTCTAACCTGTTCCTGAGGCTGAGAGGACCACAGAAGCAAAGCCACACTGTGAGGAAAGAGGCAGCATGGAAATCCAACTGTGCTGCATCTGAGAACCCAGCCAGAGCCTCCCCTCTGGCCCAAGGCGGGGCAGGCAGAAATTGGATTCACTCGGCGCAGTTAGTTGATTTTCTGCCCTTCAGTTTTCTCATCTGGAGAAGGGAGCAATTAATAACCTCCTGCTAAAGCAGTTGGAAGAATCTGGAAATGGCACACATGAGAGCTCGCTGTGGAACAGCCCGTGCTGTTGAAATGAAAGAGGTGAGCAGGTAGAAGGTGCCTCTTGGCTGCAGGGGACCTGAAACCAGACAGCACTGAACCACACACACACACACACACACACACACACACACACACACACACACGCACACGCACACACACACGCACACGCACACACACACACACACACACACGTTTCCCTCTATCCCTCTACTCCAGCCGACAATGTCACTTCCGCCTTAGCAGGGCGCTCACCACGGGATGTGCCTAGAACCATCACAGTTTGAGATATGACTGCAAAAGAGGTATATATCTCTTTGTCCTTCACACTTTCTCCAATCAAAGGGAAATTCAATCAAAGAGATCTCAGTGGCCTCTGCATGCGTTTTTCTCTCCTTGTTAAGTAGACAGCTTTCATCTTTCCCCTTAACAGAAGCACTGTTTGGTTCTCGCTGGCCTGTAGGAACTGCCAGTGGCACTGCTTGTATAATTGGGGTCAGCACGAAATGGAGTAAGACTTCCTTGAACACAGTCTCATCCTGTGACTGCCTACAACCAAGGGGAGGGCAGCGTATACAATGTGGATACACCAGACCCACCCCACCCCAAAAAAGGTCTCATAAGCAGGCAAAATGCCCAAAAGCAGTGTGAAATTCATCATCACGCTGCTCAGAAAAGCAAGCAATTTAACATGGCTTTTGTTTGTTTGTTTGTTTGTTTGTTTGTTTTTATGGGCATGCCTATGTGCAGGTTTGTGTGTGCATGCATGTGGAGGCCAAAGGATTGCCTTGAGTATCATCCTCAGGAACTTTGAGACAGGATCTTTGGTTCATCTGGAACTCGCCCACAAAGCTAGACTGGATGGCCCTGAGCCTCGGTGACCACCCATCTCCAGCCCCCAAGCACTGGGGTTGCAAATGAGTGTCACCACGCCCAGCTTTTCGTGTGGATGCTAGGGGGCTAACTCCAGTCCTAGTGCTTACACCTCAGGCCTTTAACCAACCCAGCCATCACTCCAGGTGCAAGAGCTTTTGATCCCTGGATTTTTCCACTTAATGCCTCCGGACCTCAGCTGACCACAGAGAATAGAAGTCTTAGGTAGTAAAAGCACAGAGAAAGGGTAGACGCTGTCAGTCGCTGGCTGTGTGGGGCTGAAGTAGAATGGGGAGAAGGAGTAGAAGGAGCCAAGAGATGGAGTTAGCAGCTGGGGTAGAAACAAGGACAGAGCCAAAGGCTAGCCCTGTGAGTTTTCCTCATGTGCTCTGTGCTTGGAGACTGACTCTGGGCTGGACACCTACCCCTTAGGCCTCCCTGCCGCTATAGGTAGATCCCCTTGCTCTTCTTTCTTGGAAAAAGAAGGGCGGCAGCTGCAAGCCTCTCACAGCCACTGGTCCATTTCATCAGCTGAAATGCTGGCTCGCTGTGGCAGCAGATGGAGCTTCCTGCAGGAAGTAGTTGGGCCTTGTGGGGATAGCTAGCAACTGCAACCTGATCCTCCAGCAGAGCAGGTACTGGAGCTGAAGGAGGGTCTTTGTGTCCCGGGAAGGCAGGAAGGATGACCAATGACCCTGGTGTGCCCAGATCTGGGAGGTTCCCCCTGGATATGAGACTGTCGGTGCTACATCCAGGGATGACAAACTGGCCATCCTGTCCCTGAGACTGTCCCTTAGCCAAACAGCACTGGGAACTTACCCAGTTTTTCCTGCCATAGGACAGTTTGGATTCCTTGCCTAAAGTGGAGACTGGCAACAGCCAAGCCAAACTGGGACTCTGTCTCTCCTCTTTATGCTTTGCAAACTGATTCCACATGCATGGACCTCAAACTCAAACCATCGCCTGTGTTAGCAATGCTTTTGAGCATAAGAGATGGAGCGTGGATAACATAAGCAGAGAGCCTGTGTATTTTCCCAAGACGAGAAGGTCACTTCTAGATTCCACAACATGATGCTATCAAGAGTTGTCTGCCAATTTCCTGGTCTCCCCTCGTGGGAGAAGACAGCTGCTAAGGCTCTGGAGGTCTAGTTTCCTCCCAGGCAGAAAGAAGAAGAAAATGGGATACCGCTAGCATGCAGAACTATTTACATTTCGTGGGACACTTCCAGCTGCTTGGCCTTCAGACAAACCAAGTGTTTAGTCTTCTGGTCTTTAGAGAAGAGGGTCAAAAGCATGAGAAATTTCAGAACAATTTCACCCCCACTGTCTGCCAGAGTGTGACCAAAGGATGCCTGAGTGACTAGGAATACCATAAAGCCCATGAGTCTGGACCACGGCACCGCTGGTTGCTATGGATACCAAGGCCCATCAGCACCATGGGCATCAGCATGTAGGAATCTGGTCTTGGACTGTGAAGTTTAGAGGGACCTGGGAAAAGGGAAGTCTGTACTGAGTCTCAGACCCTTTGAATCTGACCACACTGGGTTGATTCAAATGGGTCTTATGTGGATTCCCGGGTTACAGATGGCAAATGGTCAGATGATCCCAGTTTCAATCCCTCTTTCCTAAGTAGATGACTTAGCCTCTCCATGTCTCTTCTCTGTCTTTAAAGCCAGGGTAGCATCGATTTGCCTGATCTCTAGGTTGGAAGGGAGGCTCTGAGCCAATCTGTATAATATAGGGCTCAGAACTGTGACCAAGCCTGGCTGCTTGCTGTACCCATCAGGCCCTCAGTGCCATGGGGGAGGATTAACAGAGGGGCTCCACGGACACAGACTTCATGTTCACCCTCTTCCCTGTGTGAAATGGCTACTGGTCTCCTCCCACCAGGGGCCCTGACCCTTTCAGGCCACTCCGTCTGAATGATAGGCTGGTGGCCTTTAGCTTGGAGGCTGTGGGACCCAATAAAGGAACTCATCTCCAGGTCTGTTCACAGAGTGTCACTGTCACCAGGCCCTTGACGAGGGGCTGCAGCTGCAAAGACAGGGGTACAAAGACAGGTGGCAGGCTCTGTGTCCCTGAGCAGGTCACTCAGCCTCCGTGTGCACAGCACCGCGGCGTCTATAAAACCATGACAGCACGCCTCTCAAGGGCATCTTATTTCCAAACTGCACGACTGTTCCCTATGGAGATCACGATCTCCGAGTCAAGGTGGCTGCACCCAGTCTTCTGGCCAGGTGTCTGACCTCCCCAGGGCTCAAGGAGAGTGCTCTGACTCTCAGGTCTGCCTCCTGTTGTGTCCTGCCCATCTCAGCCCCTCACCCCAACCCCTCTCTCCAGTCTCCCTCCAGGTTGCCCAACTTGCAAAGAAGGGGCCCGTGGTTAGAGCCCGGACATTCCCCTGAGGATCAGGGTGGCAAGGTCCAGTGCCTTCCTCCAACAGCCCTGCTTCCCTGGGAGAGGCCTTTTCAGAGGCAACAACTTTGAGCACGGCGCAGCTGCTCCTGGCGTGCCAGAGCCCCGGCGCGCAGACGCGCGGCGGGTGGCAGTCATTAACCGGCTGTCAGGTTCCTCGGCTGATGCAGCTAAAAATAGCGCGCTATAGATAGCAGCCTCCCCCGCGACTGCAGCTCGCACCCCATCCCCAGATCCGCGCCGCCCGGCACCCCGAGGAGACCGCGCCACCGAGCTCAGCTATTTATAGAACCCACACCTCAGCACTTTCCACCCACCATACAACCATTTCAGCTGCTCCGAAGAGAAAAGAGCAGCCTGGGCCGCCACTCACTCCGGTGTGCAATCACATCTAGGGCCAGGGAGTCCTGGTGTTATAGGAAACCTCCAGGCAGACTCAGATTAAAGATCAATGGCGGGGTTGGGGATTTAGCTCAGTGGTAGAGCGCTTGCCTAGGAAGCACAAGGCCCTGGGTTCGGTCCCCAGCTCCGAAAAAAAGAAAAAAGAAAAAAAAAAAAAAAAAAGATCAATGGCCACATAAACGTAAGCAGTCAGTTTTCGCGGTGCTCAAGTCCTGGTAATACAGAGTGTTGTTTCGGTAAATAAACCCTGAGAGCTGTGTAGCCCCCCCGCTCCCCTCCCCCATGTAGCTTAGCCCCTGGCGGAATTCCTGAGTGCTTGAAGTAAGAGGTAGGGAGAGGAGGGGGAAGCAGGGCTGGAGATTGACACCTGGGTGGGAGAAGAGGGAGGGAGGGAAAGAAGAGGGGAGAGGAAAGAGAGGAGGAGGTACGGGGAGAAGAAAAGACGCCATAAAGAAATAGAGATGGAAAGAGGTAAGAAATGGAAAGACAAAGAGGAGGATGGGCATAAGGACCGGAAAAGAAGGCGACAGGTGGTAGAGCAGTCACGTGCACCTGCTGCTCTCCCAGAGGACCTAGGTTCGATTCCCAGCACTCACACGGTAGTTCACAAACATCCTTAATTGAAGACCCAGGAGATCTGACACCCTCTTCTGACATCCACCGACACCATATACAGGCACACATACAGATTATGCATATAAAATAAATTTTAAAAAGAGAGAGAAAGGGATCGGTGGGGAGAGGTGAAGAATGGAGAGAGGTGAGGAAAGATGGAGATATAGTATGCAGAGAGAGGAAGAAAGATAGAGGGGAAAAAGAAAGATTAAGATTATGAACACGGCAGACTCTTGCCTTGCCTTTCTCCTAATGCCCTCACTTTACCGATTCATCAAGACAAGTATAAATCATATCCCAAATTTTGATGAGCTCAGCAGCTGGGCAGGCTCTGACATCTGTCAGGGAAGCAGGGCTGTTGGACTGGGCCTTACCACCTTGATCCTCAGGGGAATGTCTGGACCCTGACCATGGCCCTTTCTTTGCATGCGAGCGAAACTGATTGGGGTCAGTTCCTACTCTATGACCCCCAGCTTTGGGAGTCTAGAACAGGTGTATCAGTCATCAAAAGGTTGGCTTCCTCATCACATCATCCTCCCCTTCCTACAGCACAGGGGTGAAGTCATAAAAGACAGGAAAGTGCCCTGCAGGCCAACCACTCTTCAACACCATGAGCCCCAAGAATGAAAGACCAACCTGGGTGTCATGGACACCACCCTGGCATATAATGGCCCAAGAAAGACCCCTGGGCGGGGTCTGGGTGATGAATGGAGACACCCTCAGCCAAATCTTTGAAGTCTCAAATCCTCGGTTGAATCTGGACCCATGGACATAGGTATTTGGTCAAGGTAGGTAATGCTAGGTAATGCTGTCCCGGAACATCTGGATCCAGCGTTGACTCGTGTCTCAGAAGTCACCTCCTGGACCTGCCCGGGAACTCGAGCATGAATTCGTGTGCACTGAGACCCAGCCTGCATGCTTTCATGTCTTTGCTAACAACAACTGGCTGGCCACTAAACAGGAGGGAGGCCGGCCCTCTCATGTCATCACACCCAGAGACAGCTCCCCATCCACCAAACCCTACTGTCTCTTTCCCTAAATCTACTTTCTAACGAATTTCCCAGATGAGCACCAAACATGGCTATCCAAGGACATCATCCCAGTCAGGAAAGATGAAGGATGGAGGTCCTGTGACATTTTATATGAAGTCTCCAAGGCACACCGTCTCTGAAACAAAGAAATCAATGCGAAAGGCCAGTTCGGATGTGTGCTGTGCATAGGAACACAGCCACAGGAGAGAACGCTTGTTTGGGGTTTGAAGGGGTGAAGAAGATGGTGCTCAGGATAGTCCAGGAAGCTGGGGACAATGAGTGCCTGAGGAGCCAGGACCCAGAGCAAGATCTGAGGACACACGGAACCTTAGTACTTCGTATGTTGGCTGACTATGAGGCCTTTTAATACCGATGTTTGTCACCACGTGATGGCAAGATGGCTGCCCTGCACCAGACACCATGGCTTCACTCAAAGGTAAGAAGCAAAACCAGCGTAAAAACAGAAAGTTGTGATGCTAGCATGTGTGTGTGTGTGTGTGTGTGTGTGTGTGTGTGTGTGCGCGCGCGCGCGCGCGCGCTCCCGTGTGTTTCTTTCTGTCGACATAGTTGTCTATTTTTTTTTTTGTACTGAAGAGTAAACAAACATAACAGGCCTCACAGTGGCTAGACAAATCTCCTACCTCTAAGTCGAACCCTTCCCTTAGCCCCGAAAGGTGCTATCGCTTAGATTCTGAGGGTCTGCCAATGCCTGTGGGCCTTGAATTTGGTCCTCACGTGGTGCTCTTGGGAGATGGTGGATGCTGTCCTTAAATCACAGGGGCCATCCTCTTGAGAGGAGCTGTCCGACCTTAGTCCCTTCTGCCCGGTCACAAAGTGAGCAGTGTGTTCTGATACCTGCTTCCTCCATCACTTGCTGCTTCCTCACAGGCCCCAAGGAACAGGACCAGTGACCCGGAGCCTCCAGACCCATAAGCCAGAACAAACGTTTCCTCTTTATGAGTTGACTCATTTTGTTGTAGTAACAATACATCAATTAACCTGGTCTCTTCTTTATCAGCTTTCAGAACCCACACTGAGTGTGTGTTTGTCTCTTCCCCGTTGACTTTTCCCTAAATCTCATTGTGCCAGAATATGAGACTGATAACCCCTAGCTGCAAGAGAACCCTGTAAATAAAATATATTGCAAAGGAAGATGGGCTCTTCGAGTCAGGAGGATGTCAATCACCACCCTGCCTTCTCCAGGGCTCCTCTTACTATTTGAGGAACTCAGAACACAGGGAGGATGAGAGGGAGGGAGGCAACGGTTGTTGTATAGACACAGGCCTATGTCCGAGCCTTGAGTGCCTTCTCTGCCTGCCCCAGTAGAACAGCTTAGGTTAGCGTCCCCCCAGTCTTCTCAAGCATGACTTTCTGGGTCCTTTGGGCCACCCCAGGATCGTGAAACTAACTCAGCAAAGATCCCCCTGCTCTGCCTGCTCTGCACGTGGGTGGTGAGGCAGCCTCACAGCCATTTTCTCCAGCCTCTTCAGCATGTTCTCCATTCCCCTGAGGGCATCTCCAGCCTCTTCACTGCTGATCTTCAGCAATTCTCAGCCCCTCCAGCCTCTCCAGTCATCTCTGGCTTCCACACTCCTGGCCAAGTGCTCTGCTCTGGACCTGCCAGACCTGCTCAGAGGACCCATCTCCCCTAAGCTCTGGGCCTCAGAACATAGGGTCTGGGCAGAGAGGAAGAGCAGGCCTTCAGAAAATGCAGTCTGACCAGGCACCTGCTTCTCCTCTTTGTTGGTTCCTGGCTGTTTATTTATGTTAAGCAGTGATACAGCAATATCTTAGAAATGTTTCCTCTCTGCTAGCACCTGGATTTTTCAGCCTGAGCAAAAAGGCTGGAAAATTCCAAGCTACAAGGCTGGAAAACACCACTCAATGCTGATATTCCAACCTCCCCGTTACCCTTGCAGATCCAGGTGTGTGGAAGGAGGATGTCTGCGCCTGCAGCCTCCCATGAGCCAAGCACCAGCAGCAAAGGTCCCTGAGTCCCAAAGCACCGTGGCCTGCCTAGATGTTACTCAAGATGCCCTCTTCCCCTGCAGCCCACAGGGAACTGACAAAGGCCTCAGTACACGGTCTCTTAATCCAACTCTACTGCTTCTTTTCTCCTGCGGACCTTCAGGCCAGTGGTACCCCGCCTCCTTTAATTCACTGTATAAATGCATTTGTTGTTGCTGCTGCTGCTGCTGTTTTGCGGTGGTGGGGATCATGCTAGGCAAGTGCTGCTGCCTCTGAACTACTCTGAACTGCATAAAGGCCTCGAGCCTGGGATCCTTCTACCTCCACATTCTGAGGAGCTGGAATGTTGGCCAGTGCCACACTTCCCTCCTCTTCTCCCTAAGCCACAGTGGTTCCCCTTGGTCCCTAATAGTCCCCAAGGTCTGACTCAGGACCAGGCCTATAGCAAGTGCTCACTAATGCTCTGTAAGGTAATGGCCTCTGCTCCTCGGCCTGGGGCTCCTTGCCCATGACACACACACACACACACACACACACACACACACACACACGCACACACACACGTACACGCACACATACACGTGCACACAGGGAGAGAGAGAGAGAGAGAGAGAGAGAGAGAGAGAGAGAGAGAGAGAGAGAGCCCTCTCGTGTCTTCCTCAGACTCTTCCTTGAGTGCCATGCCCACCCTTTGCTTTGGAAGTACTCTGTTTATCTTTACGTTAGCGACTTCTTTACATGGATGCGATGGGAAGAGCTGGCACTGAATCTTGTTCTACCCTCGTTTCCTATACTTCTTGATTTCCCAGTGGCCAGCACCTTGGTATGCACAGAGATACTTAAAGAGCATATGTGGAACTGGTAGTGACTGTCACTGTGTTCTGTGTGTATATGTACCATACCTGCATGACAATGGATGGTGTAGCTATACATTTCATGCTATGTATGTACATGCCCCATGTATGGGACAGGTTATACCTAACAGTTGTAAAACTGGACTTTCTTGTCCCCTGACACATTCTGCATACTTTGCATACTAACTCCACCCATCTCCCCAGAAGTTTGGGGGTCCCCAAGGCTAACCAGACAGTGAAGAAAGACCTCATTCTGATCGGAAGTCATTCTAAGACAAGGGTGCTTGGACCTTAGGGTTTGGTGAGTCTAGGAAGGTTCTCAGAGGTAGAGTGGGTTCTGGGCTGAAGGTGGGAAAGTGTGGTCTTAGTGGGCACGCTCTTAAAGAAGATGGGTAGGGAGGTCATCAGTGGGCTGTGCCCACTGCTCCTCAACTGAATTTCCAACAGCAGCTTAAAGAAGACCCTGCTTTGCACAGGGCCCAGCCAGCCTCCACCAGAAGTGGAGGTCTAGCCGAGGCTCTCAGAGGGCAAGCCCAGGACAGTGGGCACCTGTGTTGATGGCCTGGTCTGACAGTGTCCATTGTGTGGAGGAAGTGCTGGGGACTGGGCACACCTCTAGGACACTGAGGAGGCCCAGAGGCACTCCTCAGAGTGGCTAAAGAAGCCCCGAGAGAATATCCCATTGAAGACAATTTAGCCGCACACAGGCTTCCCAGCAAGTTGAGGAAAAAGTGGCTACCTGTGGGAAGAACCAACCCACCCCCACTGGGCCAGTTCTCTACAGCCTCAGACAAAGAATGTTCACCCTTGGCACCGTTCCTCAAGGAGCTGGAGGGGACAGATGTCCTTGCTGTCAGCCTGTCATCTGCACAATAGGGCTAATAGCCAGGTGTGGTAAAGCAAGGTACACACAAACTGGCTGGCTGGTTTGCATAAGCCCTAATCCTAGCTGCATTTCACTATGACTCCTTGAGGTGGATGTGGCCGCAAGCCAGGGTGCCTGGCTTTGGAGAGTGAAGGCATTTCCTGGTGTAGCTGCCAGGGCCTGTCCCATCCCAACAGACATTGGTTGTGGGAACCGCAGTTCTGTTCTCATGTTGGGTCTCTCAAATGTACTTTGAGAAACGAGGCCCCTAAGTGGGACTTTCCTCTTTCCACAAATCCTCCCCTTCAAGGCAGTGGCAAGGGTATCAGTCCCAAGATGTGGTGGTGTTGACCGTTTCACTGGAGCACCTCTCATCCTTAGAAGCCCTCAAGAGTCAGCTGGGGCCAGGGAGATAGCTTAGTGGGTTAGAGTGCTTGATGTGCAAGCCTGAGGACCTGAGTTCAAATCCCCACGTCTCATGTAACAAAATGGCTAGGATGGAGGCACATGCCTATAGCCCCATCACTGGGGGTCAGAGACAGATTCTTGGGGCTCTCTGACCTTCCAGCCTAGATGAAATGGTTAGCTTTTGGTGGGAAACCCTGTCTCAAGGGAATAAAATACAAAGAGATAAAACCCGTTACTAACATCCTTCTCTGTCTCCATGTATGCCCCACCCCCACCCCGCCCCCTACCACCACACACATGCATGTAGTCTGCAGTACAAGTCCCACCATCCAGGGTTTGCAGCCTCAGTAGCTGAGGGCTACCAGGAAAGGTTTTCAAGAGTTAAAGTTCTTACACACCAAACCCTGGAGGCTCAGGTCACTTGCTTAGAGGTGGTCCCACACTGATATCTTTCCAGCACCCACAAAGACACTCATTATGTGGGCCAGGGTCAGGAGCAGTGGCACGAGGTTATGTGGGATGAAGCTCTAACTTCTTGTAAGCTGTGGGCTTGGTGATGCACACCTGTGACACCAGCATCCAGAAGACAGAGGCAGGAGGTTTGTGAGTTCAAGCCTCGCCTGAGCTACATATAAGACAATGCCTCAAAAAAGCCAAAAACAAAACAAAACAAAATCCTTTGTAAAGTTCTTCTGGCCACTTGCCTAAAAGTCATGTGACGATGACCTCCCCACTCCAAGACTCTAGGCAGCCTGTGTTTTGGAAATGGTACCTACTGCCCCTGTCAGCACAACAGGCTGACGTGAGGTTGCGGAGGCAGACACAGACTGTACCGGAAGCAGAGAGCTCACCTCTGGAACAGGTGCTGCTAACACAGCACCAGGCACAGCATCCGGCTGCTTTGGGAAACTCTCAGTCATCAGCTTCTGCATTGTCAGGGCAATGTCTGTCCACAGACTCACAAATTCCCTGCAGTGGGAGGGGACAGTGCACCCAGCTGGCCCCATGTGCAGAGTGCACAGTGACAGGGGTATCCTTGGCTAAGATACAGAACTGGACTTGGCTGGGTTCTAGTGACTGGGGGAGGGAAAGAGCCCCCTCCACACCCCCAGCCCCTGGCAGAGGTTGATCAAATGTAGTCCTCCTTCAGAATTCCTTCCTGATCATTCTTCTTTGGAAAAACAAACCGATCCCTGCCTGTATTGTAATTTTGCCTTCATGGCCTCTCCCTGGAGATGTGCTTTTATTTCAAAAGTGGAACTGCAGCACAAAGGAAGGAAGCCTGAAGTCCTCCAGAGGAGGAGGAGGAGGCCTGACAGAGGGCAGTTCCAGAGCACCTTCTGCATGATCGAAAAGGCCTCTCTGATTCTCCCAAAGTGAAAGTTCCTTCCCATCTCAGGACCCCAAGCTTCTCATGGCTAGCACAGCGCCTGCCATGCTGCTGATATCATGCAAAGGCACATACGTCAAAATATGTGAATGCACGGATATGTGCTCAAGTGAATGCATATGTATATGTGCATATTTGCATATATGAATACATATATGCTCAAGTAAATACAAACGCACATTTGTGTACACACACACACACACACACACACACACACACACACACACACGTAAAGGAACAAGGGCAGAAGGATTGCCTGTCACCCAACTAGCTTTCTTCATCAGCAAGACTCCATAAAACCTTCAGTATTATGCAAATCATGAAGTGACTACTAAACTGAATTTTGATGAAATATTTCACCATGAGGGAGAAGATTTGAAGGGAAACAAAGAAGCAAATACAAAAGTGCACTCCGGTTGTTGTTAGCATTCGAATCTGTGAGTCCAACCGAGCCAGGAAACTTCCCATTCAGAGGAGGCTTGAAAGAGAATCCTGGAGTGTTTGTGGGGAAGCAGGCTGGGGCTTCTGAGACAGCTTGGAATACCTACATCTGAAAACAATCCAACATTCTTGCTGCTTCTAAAGAGAATTCAGCCCACCGGGTGTGGCCCCATTTATCTACCTGTCTACTGTGAGGGTCTCTGACAGACTCCCCGGAGGTCAAGGTTCACCAACCCATGAGCATTTCCCCAATCCATAGTGTGCTAAATCAAAGGGATGTGGTAGATCTGGTGTGGCGTGGCTTGCTCACAGCCAGTGACCCATGCATTGCCAGGGTGACTCCTCCCCTTTCCTACAAGTGTGACTCAATGGTGTAACAATTTACACCAAGAGGTTGTTATCACACCAGGCTGCAATTTCCACAACTCTCCCCGTTTTTGTCCTCCCAAAAGAGCCAGGAAGAATCTCAGCACCCTTGGCCCTTTCCTACCACCCCAGCACCTCGGGCTTTCTCAAGAATGGAGGCCGTAGTGCTCGCTGATCAGTGAGATTTCCAGCATCCCGGAGATGAGCTAGCTAAGCCTAGGGAATGGCACGAGTTTAAACTCGTCTCAAGCGTCTGTGAGCTTGATCCCTGAAGAAACCAGAAGCATGGCTAATGTGGTCCAGGGGTTATTCCAGGCTTCCATGCCTGCTTAATGACAGACGCTTTCTCTGAAACACACACTTAAGCCAGGGCCCAGGGATCCAGCTTTGGAGATGAACTCCCCTGAGCAAAGGAGTGCCCTGAAGCACAGCAGAGGCAGGCGACTCCTCCAAGGCCCTGCAGCTAATCAGGGCAGAGGTTATTCGCACTGACACCCTAGACTGTGACACCCACACAGAACTGCCCATTCTATGTCTGTTTTCTGGGCTTAGGCTCTATGATGGGGGTGGGATGAAAGGGAATGGTTGCCTCTTCTCAGTTGGTTGTGTCAGGTCATTTAGTTATCTTTTTTTTTTTTATTAACTTGAGTATTTCTTATTTACATTTCAAGTGTTATTCCTTTCCCGGTTTCAGGCCAACATCCCCAACCCCTCCCCTCCCCTTCTTTATGGGTGTTCCCCTCCCCACCCTCCCCCATTGCCGCCCTCCCCCAACAGTCTAGTTCACTGGGGATTCAGTCTTAGCAGGACCCAGGGCTTCCCTTCCACTGGTGCTCTTACTAGGATATTCATTGCTACCTATGAGGTCAGAGTCCAGGGTCAGTCCATGTATAGTCTTTAGGTAGTGGCTTAGTCTGGAAGCTCTGGTTGCTTGGTATTGTTGTTCATATGGGGTCTCAAGCCCCTTCAAGCTCTTCCAGTTCTTTCTCTGATTCCTTCAATGGGGGTCCCGTTCTCAGTTCAGTGCTTTGCTGCTGGCATTCGCCTCTGTATTTGCTGTATTCTGGCTGTGTCTCTCAGGATCATTTAGTTATCTTTAAAGCCTTCATAGATGCTGCTGACATGCAAGTCCCCATCTCTTAGCCTCTGTGGGCTCATCCCAGTAAAGAGTCCTTCCTGAATCTTCTTAACCCAGAAACCAAGCAGGCTCCTGTCAGCCTTACACCCTATCCCCCAACACACCCCTGGACGCTATGGATGCCATAGGCCCTTCCCAGAACAAAAGGATCTGTGTGGCAGTTGATGCCTCTGCCACGGACACACAGCCCTAGGCCTTACTTAGTACCTCAGAATGTGACCTTACTCTGACAGACTGCAGGTGCCCAAGGATGGTGGGTCCCATCCAACATGACTAGCATCCTTATAAAAAGGGACCTTTAGACCCCGGAGCACATGTAGACAAACCACAGACGGCTGAAGACAGGTGTGGGGAGACCCAGCTACAGGTTCAGGAGCCCTGAAGATGGCCAGTAACCTTGAAAATCAGAGGCCTGGAGGGACCAGCCTGCGGGATCTTGTTACTCCGTAAATCCCTTCTCTCCACCTAGTCTGAGGCCTTACAGGACTACACAGTCAAGTAATAAAGGAAAGAGAGAAAGCTCAGCAGGGGACATTTGTCAGCTGCCCCCTCTCTTTCTGGAAAGCTGTCCTGGCTCCTGATCAAGGTTCTTCTGTGCAAAGGGCCTGGAGGAGAGAGGTAGAGGGGCAAGGGGACTGGTAGGATGCTGTCATTATGCAGCAAGGCGGGTCCAAGATAAGGCGAAGCCTATCATTGGATGAGACGGAAGGGTAGGCGGGGAAAAGTCTAGGAGGGAGGGAGGAAGAGGAGGAAGGAGAGGAAAGGAAGATGGAGACAGGAGGGGGAGAAGGAGGAGGAGGAGGAAGGAGAGGAAAGGAAGATGGAGACAGGAGGGGAGAAGGAGGAGGAGGAGGAAGGAGAGGAAAGGAAGATGGAGACAGGAGGACGAGGAGGAGGAGGAGGAGGAGGAGGAGGAGGAGGAGGAGGAGGAGGAGGAGGAGGAGGAGGAGGAGGAGGAGGAGGAGGAGGAGGAGGAGGATTCTGATCCTGGTGGTCTAGTTCAATTTTATCTGGTCTAGGTGGGCGTTTCTATCTTTATTACTTGGCAGTGAATTTATTCTGTGGATGTGTTGTAGATTGAGAATTTATAATATAAATCTAATTGTTGACTACAAGTTTCTAGAGCTTTGATTTTACCGGGTTACAGGGGATGTGAGCAAAGTTCCCGGAGGGCAGGGAGACCCTGTCTCACTTCTGGACACAGTGTTAGGCTATAGAGTGCCTGGGGCTAGTGTGGTGTGGTGCCACACTAGAATGGCCCACAGAACGCCGTGTGTGTGTGTGTGTGTGTGTGTGTGTGTGTGTGTGTGTGTGTGTGTGTGTGTGTGTGGCGTGGTAACAACCCGCCAAGGGGACAGTGTGTGAAAGCCGCTGGCAGAGAAACAGCTGGCGCACGCAGTGGCTCCCGTGGATCTGCGCGGAGGGAGAACACGGATACCGGTAGCCACCAATCCATTTTTATTATTACCACAACAGAGACAATCAGGAGGTATCCCGTGTGCTTGTCAATTACAAAACTCTCCTGCCCAGCATTCTCAACTCACAGTCATAGTCCCCAGGGGGAATACTGAGAAGCCAGCCTCTGGCCAGGATCAGTGAATCTCAATCAGAAAGACAGCAGTCCCCAACTCCTAGCCTGCCCCAGGGTCCTACAGCACAGCAGATCAAACCACAGTTGACTGTGACAGGTCCCGACTTGGTTTTAGCAGGAAAAGAACAATGTGCTTGAGAGTTCAAAAGTTTCCCAAGCAAAGGAAGGAAAAGGTCCATGCAGGAAAAGCCACTCTCCATCCCAAAGCCAGTGCCAGAGGGAGCAGCCCGAGACCCACATGAACGAAGGCAGATGAGGGGTAGTCCAGGGAAGGAGACAGCTGGCATGGGGCTGTCATGATTTCTGGATTTCCCATATCTACTCTTTGATGGCTTGTCACCATCCACACCCCCCCCCATGAGATGCAGACTGTCACTTTGCAGCTATGGACAGTGACAATGTCAGCTGTCCTCTGGGCAGATGCAGAATTCCGCTGACCAGAAGAACTTCATGGAGGAGTGCTCACGACGTCACTTGGATCCCATGAAGCCTGTTCTAGCCTCCAGGTCCACAGACCCTGAGGTCTGAGGATGAAGAATCTTCTGAAACATCTGGGAACCCGAGGGCTACCTAAGCAGGTGTCACATATCAGCTTCTACCTCTGAAAGGTGAACAAGAATGGGAGGCCAGCTAGGTCCCCATTTGTTAAGTGGACGACAAACCTGGAAAGCTCCTGGGTCCCTACACTGGCAGCCTCTTCAGCACACAGTCTGGGCCTTTTCTACCAGTAACTACAGTCACTGAACTCAACCCTGGCCTGGGACTGAATTATGTGGGAGTTGAGAGAGGAGATTTTCTCCCAGCCTATTCAGTCTGCAGGAATGGCATATGATGGGTGTGTGTGTGTGTGTGTGTGTGTGTGTGTGTGTGTGTGTGTGTCCATCCAAGTCAACTCCCTCACCATCAGTTTGTCCAGAAGCCAAGACATTGTCCGAGGAGGCACTGGACCCTGGGAGCACCACACTTGCTGTGGAAGCAGGTCACTCACCAGTGCCCCTCAGCACTTCACTGTAGAAGCCGCAACACTGCATTACAGATAAGGAAGTCAAGGTATAAAATGACTTTCTCATGAGGAGGATACCTGCAGAGGAGAGGAGACACCTCAGGCTGGCCTGGTGAGTAGTGCAGACATGAACTCAGTCTCTCAGTCTTTCCTTGATATGTGAGGCATCAGGGCTGGACATTCTTAGAACTGATGCCTGAATCGTGCTTTCATAGATGGGAGCAGTGAGATCAGAGTATAGAAGCTTCCTCCATGTCAGCAGGCTCAGGGTGGCGCCTCACTGGGGCCTCTCTTGTCCCTTGAGGTATTTAAGCTAATCTTTGGTAAGAAAAGGCAGTAATTTCTGAGCTGAGGACATGCTGGGATGTCCTGTACCAGAGTGTGGAAAGGCCAAGGTATCTAGAGGAGCCAGGGTGTCCAATCTCTGGATTTGAGGAGGACAAACAGTTCAGATGAACTAAGCTTGGTCTAATCAGTACCACCCATATCCTGGGGCTACATCTGAGTCACTGCTTTTGTTTTTCTGTCCCAGAAGTCTGAAGCAACCTGTGCTGTGCTCAGTCTTGAAGCTGAAGACCTCAAAACTAAATCATGGGACCTACTCAAGATGACACGCTGGACGGATGACTGAACCAGCTTAGCCCACTGGCAAGATCCAACAAGATACCTACTTTTAGATGGCCATGAGCTGAGAATGGACTTGATGCTTTTAAATGACTGGAAAAGAAAATCAAGATGAGTGTTGTGTGACCTGTGAGAACCATCAGAGATCATATTGAGGGACTAGCTTCTCCTGGAGAGATTCAACACTCAATATCTACTCAGCCCAGATAAGAGAGCCCATGACAGATGAAAGCATGGCTACCACCATAGTCCAGCTTAGCGAACCAGTGAATATAGGTGAGGGGTTATTTACAGGAGCAGAAATGCCTCAAAGAGAGCTACCTCAACAAAACTACACTGGCATGGATGACTACTCATAGTAGCTGGATACCTGGATCACATTGCACAGGCTACAGGCAGCTCAATGGACTGGTGACAGTCCTTTCAGGTGGCTCAGTTGGTCAGAGCTCCTTCTGGTCAGCTCAAGTGGACTCTATCTCTTCCAGATTGCTTAGCTAGTTTCTGCAGATACTGTTCTAAGGCATGCTGTGAAGAGACACCATGACCAAGACAGCTTAATTTTAGGAATAACATTTAATTGAAGGTTTGCTTACAGTTTCAGAAGGTGAGTCCATGTTGGAGAGCATGGTAGGAGCCAGGCAGACATGGTACTGGAGCAGTAGTTAAGAGCTCACATCTGATTTGCAAATTGCAGGCAGAGTGAGTTTAGGCCCAGAAAGGGCTTTTGAAACCTCCAAGCCCACCCCGCAGTGACACACCTCCTCCAACAAGGTCACACCTCCCAATCCTTCCTAAACAGTCTACCAATGAGGGACTAAGCATTCAAACATACAAGCAGATGAAGGTCATTCTCATTTAAACTACCACAGGGAGTGACTCACAGCAGTCTTTACCACTTATCTACTTTGGGGGAAACTAGTGAATCTGGTCAGTTTCAGGAACTTCCTGAAACTATTTTGTGTTGTTTGCTTCTTATTGTACCAAAGCTTTCCTGTAGATGGAGTGCTTCACTTTCCCCTCTTAGAATGCCCTACTGTTTCACCTCCTTGTAAACATCCTGTCCTGAAGCAGCCTGTCATTGAACTTTTCCTTTACCTCTTGTCTTAAGAAGTTTCCCTCCACAATGGAAGGTTTTAACCTTAGAGGAAACTGCTATACAACGATACTTCTTTCAGCATCTATGTCTAAAGTTTCACTGGGATGGCCTGGGCTCCTTCATCTCTAGATTGTGGCTCTCTCAGATGGTTACAGCAGGGTGGCCTCAAATCTGCTACCTGGCACATCTTCAGACAACAGTACCCAAAAGCACCATATCCCAACCCTGTATTCCAATATTTCTAAGGGAAGCTCTAAGACCAGAGTCAGCCTGAGCCCAGGACTCACTACTCATCACTGTATGAAAGGGGTTTGTGCCCTTTGGGAACCACAATTAAAATTTGTTAGCCTCTAGCTGTGCTGGGATGCCAAGTAGAAGTACGTGCCTTCAAGAGGTGATATCCCCGTCTTTAGAACCAGGCCAAACTGTTTCTAATGAATTATCCAGTCTTGGGTATTTTGTTATGGCAACAGAAAACGGAGAGCACAGCCTCTACCCTTGTCATGAGTCTAAACAAGTCGGTCACCAAACACCTCTGCAAGATGAAGATGATACTCCCAAACCAGCCCACCACAGGTCACAGGATGTCAGGAGGGGCAAATGTGGGAGGCACTTTTACAACTTGGAAAAGAAATGAGGCAGTTGGGGGAGGTAAGGCAAGTGAGTACTGCCCGGCTTTTGTATGAGATGTCAGTAAAACAGACCGTGGTGGTAGATACTGTAGAGAACCACCTGGGAGACCACCTGCTAAACATGACTATGAGGAAGTTTCTAGATTAGGTTGAGATGGGAAGGCCCTGACTAATACATTCCACGGGCTGCGGGCCCCAAACTGAATGAAAAGAAACAGCTCGCGAACGACACCAGTTACTTTTCTGTGGCTGTTACAAAACACCATGACCAAGGCAATTACAGAAGGAAGAGTTTATTTGGGCTTCTAGTTCCACAGGGTCAGAGTCCATAGCGGCAGAGTGAAGGCTCAAAGCTGAGGGCTCACATCTGGCACCACAAGCATGAAGCAAAAGGCAAACTAGAAATAGTACAAGTCAAAACCCATACCCAGGGACACACTTTCCCTAGCGAGGTCACATTCCTAAATCTATCCGAACAGTGCCACCAACTGGGAACCAACTGAACAGAGCCACCAACGAGGGACCAATTATCCAAGTGCTCTAGACAAAGGTAAACATCTCATTTACACCACAGTAGTTGAGCACCGGCACTCACCTCCATTTTCCCTCCACGGTGCACTGCTTCTTCAACACTGACACTTGGGATCAGTGTCCCTGTCTCCAGCCCAGAGGTGACTTGAAGTATGTTCCCAACCTGGGCCTTCTTTCAGGGATGGGCTTCCACCCTCAGATGATTTTTTTTCTTAAAGCAGAGCTGGATTTATAAAGATATTTTTAATAAAGATTTAAGTATCAGGTTACTATAGAGAGAGGTGCTGAGGCTGGGGGTGGGGGCGCTGTAAAACACAGCCAGTATGAGTGTGGGCTTCTCAATGGAGACTCCTGAGGTGACCTTGAGTGACTAAGAAGGGTCTCCAACCCAAGTCACCCTGCTCTTTCTGCTCAAATTCACAAAATGTCATTCTGTTGTTTCAAACCTGGTAAAGGTTACTTCTGGAGTAAGCTTTGATGCCATAGCTTCTAGCGACAGTGTGAAGAACATAATTGCTAAGATCCCACAAAATGGACCACAAGGAAGGCAGTTAATTGGGAGTGGGAAGTGGCATCTGGTGTGAGGGTGCTGCCATACTTCAAGATGTTCAAAGACATGAAAAAGGAAACACACCCCAAGTTCCCGGGAGTGTTTGGGGTGGGGTCAGTTTGCAAGGAGGGGGGAGGTTCTCTAAAACCTACAAGTCACGTTCTGTGGAGACAGGCTTTGATCTTGTTAAGGTGGAATCACAGATGCTGCAGTGAACTCCTCTCCTCACAAGAGAGGCTACAGTGCCGCCTTCCCTTCTTAATACATATGTAGACAACGGCAGAGGTGCTCTGCCCCCCCCAGCCCCCTGCTGGCACCATAAATGTCGACACTCAGCTGATCTTTTAAAAGTGAGACAAACAAAACTGTGTGCCGAATTGGATGTTTTTCCCCACCATCTGCATGGCAATACAAGTTCAGGTTGTAATGGCATCCGCTCTCCATCAGTATTAGGGAACCATTTAAACATCCAGAGCCATTTACTGATTATAAACACAGTGGAAAAAAAAAAGGCAGCAAGTGGCATGTGTCCCCACACCTGCTGCCTCCCCGCGTCAGTCAATTTCATGCCTAGGAAGCGCCGGGCTCCGTGGGGATGGCTCTATAAGCAGTGTGGTTGGTTATGAGTTCTACTTTATTTTCCTTTTCCTCCCCCGTAGGGACTGGCGGAAACCAACTTGGCCCCAGAATACAGTGGCTGCAAATAAATGGAAATAAACAGAAAATAGACAATGATCATAAATGCACACCAAAAATGCTGATTTCCCAGTGTTAAAAGGTCCATTTGCTTTGAGTTAGTAAATAAAAACAGGCGCATTTTCACTGGGCTTCAGCAACAGCAGAGATTGTTCAAAAGGCTCCTGCCCTCCCCTGCCTCACTGCATCCAGTCTCCTAGGAAGAGGTGAGTCTCCAGGCCAGTGGACAGTGATGACATCAAGTGCATGGGGCAAGTGCAGACAACAGAAGCTGAGGGACACACAGAAAGGGTGCATTTCACAGGGAAGAAAAGGCCATGGCCAGAAAGATGTTCTGGGTTTCTGCACCCTCTCAGGCCCAGACATGAGCTGTGGGTAGCTCCAGCATCCAGGACCAGCCTCTGTTCCAGCTCCCACAGAGCGGCTCTAAGTGGTTCTCCACAACTGGCTTCTTACCTGGGAAATTCCAGGAGGCTCACAGATACCCAAGGATCCTGAATACAGATTTGCAGGCAAACTCTTCCAAAGGAAGGTTCTGATTTAGTTTTCTTTTGATCTCCATCTCCTTCCTTTTGTCCCTCCTTCCCTCCTTTTCTTCCTCCCTCCTTCCGTCTTTCCCTCCCTCCCTCTCTCCTTCTGTCCCTCCCTCCTTCTTTCCCTCCCTCCCTTTGTACATGCAGAAGTCAGAAGACACAGTCAGGATCATTCCGCTTTTACAGGGGAGCATCCCACTGCACCAAGGACTCAGAAAGTAGACTCTAGTGACCGGCCAGCGCCTCAGGGATCCCGTCTCTGGCTTCCCAGTGCTGGGTTACAGGCATGTGCTACCACGCTCAGCTTCTTGTGTGGATCCTGGAGACTGAACTCCAGTCCTCAGGCCTCTGTCCCATTAATGGCCTATGAGCAAGTGTTTTGAAGAACTGGAGAATATCAGCTTTGGTCTGATCAGAAGCTCCAAGCTCCACTTCCACACTCCTGTCTCTCTAGTTTGATCAGGAGACACATCAGGAAGTGTTCTTTCCCCAGGGCCAGCCCACTCCCTCCTCTCATGTTTCCCAAGCATACCTTTCTGCCTCTCTTTCCCCCTGAACAACTGTTGAGATGTCCAGGTTCCACTGCTCTGAAGCCCGACATAGTTCCATTCACCTTCCACCCATCTCAGAAGAAAGGTGACCTCTGTAGCTAGGATAACTGCTACCACACAACCTTAAGAGCCCAATCCTACAGGGATTCTACTAGGAGACTTGGCATAGTATCCAAGAGCAAGGTCCTAAACAGAATGGGATACAAAATTCAAGTCCAGCCCAGGAAACTTAGCAAGATCCTGTCTCAAAATAACAAGAGGGCTGGGGGATATCTCAGTAATAGAGCATTTGTTAAGTGCACACAAGACCTTAGGTTCATGGGGGGTGGGGGGGACACCAGTATTCCCTCACCTTGGGGCCATGTCTGGTTGAGTCTGAGTCCCACCCACAAATATCTCAGATGTACTTTGCAACCAGAGGTGTGGCTAGTGGGGCCAGTGAAACAATGTGGAACTTGGTCAGTGCCAGTTACATGGGCAGGAAGTACTTACTGCTGGGCACTTTGAGCAGCAGACACTAGACAGCTTTCTGGGAAATTTTGAAAGTTTCTATGCTAAAGTTTGGCTTCTTTTTTTTTTTTTTTTTTTTTTTTTTTTTTAAAGCCTATTCTTCAGGAACATCTGATAAACTCCCCTCAACTAAGAAGTCCTTAACTGATAAGAATAAGCAGTTATCTGTTTCCGGAGGCATCTGTGTTTTTAACAGCACACACAAAAAAAGCCTTAAGACAAAGAAGAAAATCCAGCGGTAGGAGGCAAGAACCGGGAGGAAGGGCAGCTCTGAGACCGAGGCTCATCTCCCATAGCTGCAGTCTCGGTTTTTATTGCGATAGATAGGACGTGATAAATACCAAGCCAACACAGCTGCACCGCATAAAGCCCATTTCCGATGCTATTTCATTAAAGATCTTTTCCATTTTGGTGTGTTGTGTTAACAACCATTCAGTGATAGCTACTATCAGACCAGGGGCTACATATCCATCCTCCCCTAACCACTTCACACACATAAAGTTTCACTGGATGCTTATCTCAGTCCCGGGGGGTCTTGTTATCCTTTCAGATGAGTCAAAAGTTAGCTTTTGGAAGGTCAGGTCGCTTAGTGATCTGGTTTGCTTTTCTGCTGTGGTGATAAAGCCCTCTGACCTCCAGCAATCTACGGGAAGACTTTTTTTCATCTTATGCTTCCACCACAGTCTATCATGGAGGGCAGACAGGGCAGGAATCCAAGCAGAAACCACAGAGGAATTGTGGCTACTGGCTCACTCTCTGTTCGCTTTGTAATACAGCCCAGGCTCGCCCACCTACAAAAGGGGCTACCCACAGTGACCTGGGCCCTCCAACATCAAGACAGTCCCTCACAGACATGGCCACATGCCAATTTGATGGAGAAAATTCTACAATTAAAGTAGAATTCCCAGGTGATTCTAGGTTGTATCGAGTTGACAAGAAACCATAAGCAGGCCACTCTGTCATGATGTGGCAGGTTAAGGATGAAGGTGGTCTCTCACTTTGTAGTTATTATTTGACCATGACAGAAAGTCTTTGTAGAGATTCTCCATTGGATGATCTATCACTCATTCGGGGTCTATGGGTCACTTATAAAAAATGTGCTAAACCTCAAGTCTTGACACGTTTGAAAATAGAAATTGGAATTTTAAAATCATAACTTACAAAATGATGCCAGACTAGGGGCTGGGAAATGGCTCAGTGAGTAATGTGTTTGCTGTGCAAGCATGGGGACCTGACTTCAGATCCCCAGAATCCACATAAAAGCTGGGCATGGTAGCACCAAGAGAGGGGATAGGAGAGGATACCAAGGGCTAGTTGGCCAACCAAGTCCAGTCAAAATAGCAAGCTCCAGATTCAGGGGCAAGGCCCTGTCTCAAACATGAGGTGGAATGTGATAGAGAAAGATATCCAAAGTCGATCTCTGACTTCCACACATGCACACAAGTGAGTACACACACACACACACACACACACACACACACACACACAGAGTGATGTGAGATTAAAACAATGTCATCATTTGCAATGGCTACCAAGTGAGATTCATCCAGCTAAAGAACTGTATTCAGCATTATCTGAATACTATAAGTGGTGTACCCCAGGGCTGGTTTAGAGCAAAGAAGAGGGGTTGGGGATTTAGCTCAGTGGTAGAGCGCTTGCCTAGAAGGCGCAAGGCCCTGGGTTCGGTCCTCAGCTCCGGAAAAAAAAAAATAGAGCAAAGAAGAGAGGCAAGAGAGGAAGGGTACAGGAGCATGGAGGCCACAGGTACTATAGGTCAGATCCTGTGAGCAGGAGGCAGCCATGTTAGAGAAGAAAATGTTTACTAGAGAGCAATGCCTGTCAAACAAACAGGAAAAGCAGGCTAAGGCAGAGGAGTCACCAGCCTGACATGGTGTGCTTGCCAGCGAGGCGAAAGTCCCCAAGCAAAGTCTGCAGCCCATTTGGAGGTACGCACAGTGGCAGGTGGTCTTACGGCACAGCCATGTCCAGACACTGGCCAGTGACTCTGGCCTGGGCTTGACAGGCTACAGCTGTCCCTGAAGGTAAGCAAGAGCAAGGGGGCTGTCGGGTGAGGCTGCCCCGTACAGCTGGCAGGGAGTGGGGTGTGAGGTTCCCCTCGCACAAGGAGAGATGAGCAGGACTTCTGCATCTGCACCTCAAGGAAAGATTCTGGGATGTATTAGAGATGGAACGATTGGAGTTTCAATCAGACATGATGGGATTCGCAGCTGCATAAATATTTAATCCCTCTTCAATCTTTCATACAATAAATAGCGGAGTGTCCTGTGGCAGCTGCTGCTTTGGTGCTTGGAATATGAGTGAACAGTACGCTATTCTGGTGGTACTGATGGCCTACCCAGGGACAGAGGGAAAACACACACTTTCACCAACCTGTACATTTCATGCTATGTTAGACCTCTGCTCCTCAGCATGAGGCATGGCCAGTAGGCTAAAACCACTAGGACAGCTATCACAGAGGCACCTGCTACGGGAAGCCTAAGCCCTCACATACTGAATCGTAATCGGCCACAAAGCTCTGGGTGGCTCCCAGGACACCAACAGAGTCCCTTGAAGACAAGGGAGAGAAGACAGCTCTAGCTCTTAAAAGGTCATGGGAGTAGACGTCTCTCACAAGATTTAATAAAACCATGAGGAAAGTGAGTTAACCAAGGAAGTAGGTTGACCTTCCCAGGCAGAGAAAAGCCAGAGGCAAAGCTCTGAGGAAATGTGTTCTGGGGGACTGAGCAGCAGCAAGCTGACCACTTTGGCTGGACAGTAGTAAGGACAAAGGGGAGGAGACAGAAGGATGGAGGGAAAGGGGACAGGGTTAGATGTGGTCGGGCCTGGTTTTAGAGGAGCAGGAAGTAGGCCCTATAATAACATAGCCAAACCACGGGCAGCTCAAACCTATTACAGAGAGGTGGTCGGGCTTGACTCTGGGGAGGTTTTTAAAGTAAGTACAACATGGCTATTATTTACTTGACTGATTGGCAGTCTCATCGGTCTGTAGCCCCGGTGATCCTGAACTCTCAATCCTCCGGTCTCAGTCTCCTGATTGTAAATATTGCAGGAATGCACAATCATACCCAGATTTGCATGACTTCTTGATATAAATACAGAATGTGAGATAGTCAAAGCTGCTAGACTTTTGGCCTCACAGTGGGAAGGAGTATGAATAATTGAGGGAGGAAGGCTGAGGGTGAACACATTTTGAGGAGAGATCTAAGAATTCCCTTAAAGGACTATACATCCAAAAGACGTGTACTAGAGTTGGGTTCAGGAGCCTGTTTCATGGGTAAATGTAGGAGCAGACCAGCCGCCTTCCACAGTGAAGTTATGTAGAAACAGGCTCTCTACATCAGTCATGTTGCCTATACAGCAATC
Organism: Rattus rattus; assembly: GCF_011064425.1. Lineage (NCBI taxonomy): Eukaryota > Metazoa > Chordata > Mammalia > Rodentia > Muridae > Rattus > Rattus rattus. Next base: position 53,499,013 of record NC_046164.1, on the reverse strand, counting down.
AGCGGCAGGCTAACACGCCCCTCCAGAAGTCAACTGTGACGTGAACTTGCTCTGAACGTCTCTTAGGTTATAATCTGTAACTTCAGGTGCAAAAAAGTCAGCACACATCAATATTTTCCTTAATTCTCAAATGTAATTGCAACACCAAAGGAAACTCATTAAAAGCCAAAATAGAGAGACACTGAAAATTAAAACAGAAAAAAAAGGTCATCTAAAATCAAATTAGTTTTTGGAATTTCCGCTAGAGAATGTGTAAAATTCACCAATAATCCACTTCACAACACATTTTCATTTAAATGTAGCATAATTTAATACAATATGGCTTATCAAGAATGTCACTCCTTATAGGCTCACATTGTTTCAGGCCCTCAAACAATTATTAATAATCTTTGCACTTAGTGTCCACTTGATCCTCATTGGTCTCCATTCCACATCTGATGAGACTAAGATCTGGAGATGTTATATCATGAGTTCACAGGGAAGTAACAAGGACACTCGAACTCCCACTTAACGGCAAATGCCTAATTTCAAAAAGCACATATCAGAGTGAGGTAACCAATCAGAAAAAGACACATGGTATGCACTCATTGATAACTGGATATTAGCCCAAATGCTGGAATTACCCTTGTGAAACTCAAGAAGGATGACAAAAATGCGAATGCTTCACTCCTTTTTTTTTTTCCTTTTCTTTTTTTCGAAGCTGGGGACCGAACCCAGGGCCTTGCGCTTGCTAGGCAAGTGCTCTACCACTGAGCTAAATCCCCAACCCCTCACTCCTTCTTTAAAAGGGAAACAAGAATACCCTTGGGAGGGAATAGGGAGGCAAAGTTTAGAACAGAGGCTGAAGGAATACCCATTCAGAGCCTGCCCCACATGTGGCCCATACATATACAGCCACCAAACTATATAAGATGGCTGAAGCAAAGAAGTGCAGGCTGACAGGAACCGGATGTAGATCTCTCCTAAGAGACACAGCCAGAATTCAGCAAATACAGAGGCGAATGCCATCATTAAACCACTGAACTGAGAATAGGACCCCCGTTGAAGGAATCAGAGAAAGAACTGGAAGAGCTTGAAGGGGCTCGAGACCCCTTATGAACAACAACGCCAAGCAACCAGAGCTTCCAGGGACTAAGCCACTACCTAAAGACGATACATGGACTGACCCTGGACTCTGACCTCATAGGTAGCAATTAATGGCCTAGTAAGAGCATCAGTGTAAGGGGAAGCCCTTGGTCCTGCTACGACTGAACCCTGAGTGAATGTAATTGTTGGGGGGAGGGCATTAATGGGGGGAGGATGGGGAGGGGAACACCCATATAGAAGGGGAAAGGGGTTAGGGGGATGTTTGCCTGGAAACCAGGAAAGGTAATAACAATTGAAATGTAAATAAGAAATACCCAATTTAATAAAGGTGGAGAAAAGAAAAAAAAAGCACAGATCAACAATAAAATATAAAGTTGACAGGTATGTCTTATTTTCAAATGACAGGTTTTTAAAAATTATTATGTTTTATTTTGTGTGTGTAATGCACAATGGTGTGTGTGTAGTCAGTTCTCTTTCCATCATGTGGGTCAACAGGTATGTCAGACTGGGTGGCAAGTGCCTTTTCCCACTGGGCCATCTTGTCTGCCCTGGAGTGTTTCTTTTAAAATTCACTAAATTCTCTTAAGTATCAACCTCCTACAGTCAGTAGCCATGACACGTGATTCCCATTCCAACTTAGACTTTACTTTCTGACTTCTGGGCAAGCAGTGATAATAAAACTAAAGAGTGCAAGACTTGAGTGTGGGTTATTTGTCCTTCCAGATTTCAACTGTAGTCATGATTCAGTGAAATAATATAAAGTACTGTCAATGATTTATTAAAAACTTATTTCATGTAATAAATTATACAATTTGTTTTTATTTTTAAACAGTCTATACCAAAAATATTTCTGGAATTGTTTCCCCTTTTGATAATACACAAGTCAGGAGGTTGATGTCCACATCACAGTATCGAAGCTCAAACTCCCACCCCCAGTCATAGTTAGACTCAGCCTTCCTTCACCTTTCCCCCAAAAGCTCCGGTTGGCATTATTTGATTTAAAAAAGAAAAAAAAATGGTATAAACACAATCTGACTTTGTCCAAGTCCTTAGCTTGAACTGCAGAATATTAGCTGGTAAGTTACAAAGTAATATTCATTAGCTGCAAAAGCATCATCTTATATCACACAGACCACGGGGTAAAATAAAAGTAAAATGTAAGGCATAAAGGAGGCATCAAATCAGACCTGCAGACTAAGGCTGGCCAAAGAGCAGAGCCAACAAAGCCAGACAAGGAAGCACCTAGCACCGGTTAGACAATCCCGATGCACACATGCATGTGCATGCACACATGCATTCTGCTATAAGCATGGCCAATTGGTTACCAAATTATTCAGAAATTATGAAATATCTAAAATTAACCAACTTCTGAGCATATAAAACTTGGTTTCATTCATATAAGGTCAGTCTCATCAATGTAAAACAAACCCATTCCCCAGCTTGGCAAAAATTAGTGCATCCTAGATTGGGAGGCAAAGGAAATCCAATTTTTATCTGCACCAAATTTTCAAAATTTTCTCTGAGAACAATATGTGTAGGATGACATCATCATACAGGTGAAGGCAGGTATAGGATAGAACAAGGCCTGTCATTGGACGAGAAGGAAGGATGGGTGGGAGAAAAGTTTTAGAGAGGGGGAGGGAACTGAAGCAAGAGAGAGGAGAAGCAGCAGCAGCTGAGAACATGGAGGTGGATGTTAAGATTCCTCTCTGCACATTTACAGATTGTTATGAATATTCTTAAGGGATGGATGTGTACAGGATTTCGTGTATCTAGATGAGCAAACTGTATGTTATCTAGGTGGGCAATTATATTTTATCAACTGGATCAGAGGTTATTGTGTTGTGTGTTCTTTTATTTGGCAATTTAATTGAATTCAAGAGAGTGTGTGATGGCGGGAGACACTGGGCCACCACGGAATTGGGATGTGTATGTCTGGCATGGTGGCAGCCTGCCTTGGGAACTAGACAGGTAGAGAGATTGTTGTCAGGATCAGAGAGTAGCCATCGGCAGTGTGATATGAGATGGAGCAGAGTGTGTGAGACACTTTGCTGACTGAGATGAAGATCTCTACCAGATGTCACGGGGCACCATGATGCTGACCCTAGTACAGGGTAAAAGAAACATTTTTTATAATTTTACTGCAACAAAAATTTTTTTTATTGCTGTTGTTGTTAATTGTTGGCTGCCTACTTCAGTGAAGAGACTCAGAACTGAACTTGTCAGGATGAGGTCGCATACTTAATATGTGTGTAAGTCCCACTAACACCTATGGAAGTGATAGCATAGCATAGACATATTATGTCTATCTAGGACCTCAGTGACAGTCCTTACTTTCCTGTGGTTAAAGAAATAAAGTCAGTGAATAATTACGTGCTGGGTCAAGGAATTAGAAAAATATTTATTTAAATCATACTTAAATTTACCATTTGTACATCAAAGGTGGAAGAGAACTGTATTACATAAGTCATCTTGTATAGCTGCATTCAACTACTACCACAGCCAGTAGGAAGATTTACAGTTAAGACAGGCTTACAAGGCTCTGTCACACCATCCCTGACAGGAAGAACACATCAGCAAAGACCTAGGGCCAAGTTAAGACTCAACTGAAAACACCTCTCCCTGCAATGTGAGTAAGGTGCACCAGAGACCAAACATCCCGCGATTCAGTTTTCTTCTCTAGGCAGCGTACTCCAGCCCAGTGCCTTTAAAAAACAACCTCTAAAGTCTACTTTAAGGCCTTATTATAAGAGGAGTTGGGCCACAGTAGTAGTGTCTTAGCCAAGGCCTGCACGGTGTCCTCCACCGTGAGTTCTGTGACCTTAGGGTCAAGCATGGGGCCAGGAGGAACAGAGCTGGAATTTAAAAGTGCTTAAAAAGGAAAGGGTTAATAACCAAAACTGCAGCAGATTTTATGCACCAGCAATAAAATGTTATACCATATCTATCATTCACATGTGGGTTCATGTAATTTATCTTCAATTAGAATTATTATCTATTCAGCAGCTGACGCCCAAGAACTGCTGATACTCGGCAGATGAGGAAGCATCTCGTCTCTGGACTCTGGCCTTTCTTAAGCAAAATGATGATCACACAGTATAGATCACTTGTTCTAGAAAATCATTTTGGCCTGATGCGTAGGAAGCTGCATTGCCAGCATTTCCACCAGCGGCATCATCTGACCCTCCCTTGTAGGCTCCACAGAGACTTGGCCTCTGTGGCTTCATCTCACTATGGTGCAGTCCCAGATCCACACAGAAAACGAACAGAGATTTTCAATCCAGTATTTACTCCCATATAAATTACTATAGTTACCTAAGAGCCACTTTAGTGTCTGGTCCCCAAAGGTAGAGTACATTAAGGAACCACCTAGATATCTGCAAGTGAGTTCTTTATCTCCATCCAGCCTTGACTTGCATGTTCATCAGTGGCTCACAGGGTCCAACTTACACACTCCAAACATTTTCCTGCTAAGTTCAACTTTATAAACCCTCTAAGATCATATACAAGGAAGACTCCCTTTTCATATATACAGCTTGGTGCCAAACCAATACAAGAGTAGAATCCAGAGGTTAACGCATTTGATCCATTGTGTTGGGAAAAGCAGGCCCATTTTACTAAAGAAATCCTCTTGTAGCATTTAATACACCAGGAGCAAATTTACAAAGGCATGTCCCCCAATTATTCCTCTATGACTCCTTCTCCCCATGAATATGCTTTGGGTGGAGTGACGCTCTGCAGAGCAAGTCTGAGAAACACGGCTTTGGCATAGTTGTTTCCAAGAGGTTTCACCAAGCCCCCAGTCTTGTTTTTGTTTTGTTTTTGGTGTTTTTGTTGTTTGGTTGGTTGGGTTTGTTTGTTTTGTTTTCTATAACTAACACAAATTATGGTTAGGGGTACTGGGCATAGAATTCCAGTCACTCCAGAATTCCACACATATACAATGAAGCCAGTCCAGTTGAGGACACTTGCCCTTAAGCTTATGACTTGGCTCTGTTTCCTTGGGAAACGTCCCTTCTATAGGCACTGAGACAGCTAAATAAACATCTGGTACTTAGCAGCATTAGAAACAGATCTTTCTCAATTCTGTGTGATTGGGGGAAAAACTCTTTGAATGCTGAAGAATGGCTAAGAAGCAGCACTCTGTAGTTGAATGAGAATTACATGTAGCTTTATATTTTATATTAGTAAGAATCGTCTGAATTGTGTTCACTGCAACTGCATGTTATAACCTGTTAAGAATCATAAAGACTGAGGCAATCTAAGGATAGAAAAATAATCACCAATGGCTACCCTCAGACCAGTCTCTTCCTTGATGAAATATTCTCCATAAAATTCTCAATTCAAAAACTTTGCATGTACTGTTTAAGCTGCTTGTATGAACTGGCAAAAAGAGAGCTGTGTCATAAAGCAGGGCCTCGGTCCACGTGACCAAGCGCATCATCTAGTTTCAGAGCCATTTCCTCAACGTCGGCATCTTCAGCTTTGTTGCCGTCAGCTCCAGACACAGCACTTGCTTTACTCTGTTCTTTCCTTACTGTGTTTAAACACTTGTCAAGTCTCTTTATGAACAGGTCCACATCCTGCACCTTCATCCCGATGGCTGCGGCTGCATTGAGGTAAGCACAGGGGTAATTATCTGTGTGGGACATGAAGCCTCGGAAAGTATGGCCACTCACAGTTTGCACAGACCCAAGAGGCACAGCCCTGAAAGGGAAAAAGATTTATTAACCTGACATGTCTCGTGATGTTGATAGATACCACCCACCCCGAAACAAGGCGACTGTCTCACTAAGCTATACAGCCACCAGTTAAGAAGCTAGACACAGGCATAAATTGTGGCCGGTGCAAACAAACTGTCAGCTTAAAATGAAACTGTAAAATACAATTGCAGAGTCCTGCTTAGTAATGACCATTTACTCAGCTTCTGTAATAGAGAGCAGGAAGATCATCTTCATATCGTCCTCAGAGAAGTAATAAGACATTTAGTTTTAGGCCAAACCTAGAATCTGACATCAACTATGTAAGCCAAAATGCTTTGGTTTACTGTCACCTCACCATCAACAAATGAACATTTCAATCATGCAGCCAGCAGTGTGCAATGAAGGGGCCACAGCGGGATCTAGGAACTAGGTAACTGCTTCAGTGGGAGGTGGCCAGCAGACAGCAACAGCCACCAACAGCTTATGCATTATTTAAGGCTGACTTCCATGGCCTCCTTAGACACAAGCAGATTTTAAGAAACCAATTAAAGGCTGGGTGTGGAGGCACACACCTTTAATCACAGCACTAGGAAGGAAGATCTTTGTGAGTTTGAGGTCAATCTGGTCTACAAAGCAAGTTCCAGAATACCTGAGGCTACTACACAGAGAAACCCTGTCTGGGGGAAGGAGGGGAGAGAAAGGTGGGTTTGACAACAAACAAACCAAAAGCATCAAAACTATTTGGCATGCAGACAGTTTCTCAAGTTAAAAGCTATACTGACCTAAGTTTTCATTTTTTTCTTTGAATAAGCTGTCATTAGCAAGCTGTGGTTGGAACTAGAAGGCAGGAGAATCCCAAGACCAGCCAGGCCACAAAGCCAGTCCCTAGCTAAGGGCCAGATGGATAGCTCATGGTTAAGAGCTCATACTGTCATTTCAGAGTACCCAGAGGATCCAAATTCCATTACCAGCTACCAGAGCAGCTAGCTCACAACATGCCAGATTCGGAAAGATCCAGTCAAAGCACATTAAAACCCAAGCCCCTTGACACAGGCATTCTGTCCTCTCAAATGTGGTGGTTGTTAGTACGAACTGCCCCCTTAGGCTCATACACTTGAATGCTTAGTCAACAGAATGGCACTATTTAGAAGAATTGGAGGTGTGGCCTTGTTGGAGTAGATGTGACCTTGTTGGAAGAAGTGTGTCACTAGAGGTGGGCTTTTGAGGTTTCAGAAGCACAGCCATGCCCAGTGACTCTCTCTTCCTTTCTGTTGCCTGAAGATCCAGATGTAGAACTCTCTGCGACTTTCTCCAGTATCAGGTCTGCCTGCTGTTTCCCTGTTCTCCACCATGATAAAAATGGACAAAACTTCTTGAAACTGTAAGCAAGCCCAAATGCTCTCCTTTGTAAGAGGTCCTGTGTTCATGATGTCTCTTAGCAATAGAACACTGACTGAGATAATGTAAGTCAGAATAAACTGCTTTCAGAGATGTATATGATGAAAAACATTTAAACTAAGATACATCATTTTTCTCTAAAATACCTGATTTTGATGCCACACAAATGTGAGTGGAAAGTATGCTTTGTAGTTGCCAAGAACAGCATGACTCTCTTAGTTCAGTGTTCTGGTTAGTTTTTTGTGTTTTGTTTTGTTTTGCTATCAATACAATCTACCGTCAACTGGAAGATGGACCTCAGAATGGACTGGCCTCTGGCTTATCTTGGGGATCAAGATTTTAATTGACACAGGTGGGCCCAGCTCACGGTATTACTATCTCTAGGCAGGTGGTCCTTGTTCCTGTTTGAGTTGCTACCCTGATTTCCCTTGAGGAGGACCATGACCTGCAGGATAAGTTACAGAAATGCTCTTCCTTCTTAATTTCCTTTTGTCGGAGTATTTTAATTACAGCAATATAAATCTAAGTAGAACAATTAAAAAACAGAATTTCCTTAACAACATGTCCACTTGAAATTGGTAGGAAAGATGCCATATTTCTATTATCACAATGACAGTACTGAAGATCACCTCAGAAAGAATTGGACAAAAAATCTACACACAACTTAGGCCTATGGGGGAAGCTGAGACAGGAGACTTGCAAGTTCTAGGCCTGAGTGGGCCATATAGTAAGTTCAAGTCCAGTTTGGAAACCTCTGTAAGACCCTGAAAATCAAGAGTTGGGGATGTTATCTGTGGTCTCTGCTTACCACCTTGCTTCAGGCCTTCCGCTCAATCCTAGAACCACTGCAGCAGCAGCAGCAACGGTAACAACAATCTATCCAGAGAGGCCCTGAAACAAGACTCCTGTCTTCCTAAACTTTGATCACAGAGTCCAGAGGTGGGGCATGAGCAGCCTCATTGTTCTTTGGCCACGGTGAATTCTCAGGCACAGGTCAGTATATACAGTGATGGACTACTGAGGAGAGTTCTTGATTAAACTTTTTTTTTTTTTTAAAGAAAAGCCAACACAAGCACTTTTATTGTAATAAAACTTGAAACTCATTATGTGGGGATGGGTGGTGTAAAGAAGTCAGACAAAAAGAATAATTTATCTCACAAAATCACTATACAGGACAGCAAAGGGCAAGAAGGGCTGGGGAAAAAAAAGCAAAAAATCTGGAATCAGCAAAAAGCCAAGCACTAAAACCCAGGAGGTACTAAGGCCCAAACCGACAGCCTCAGTGTCTTGGAACAGTCGCACCGCTGGGCTTTCGCTCGGCACAGCCTAAGCAGCGCCTTCCATCTGAGCTCTGGAGTTCTGGAAGTTTAGGAAGTGGAGCTCGGAAGCTATAGGATTACACAAGTCCTGAAAATCCACTAGAAAAACCACAGGATGAAAACAAACAGGGTCCAAAAGCTACAGCTGTCCCTACTGGAGGAGGGACATCACCGTGTCCTACAGGGGATAGGAAAGCAGATGAACTCGTCTCTCCATCCACTCACCTGGCTCCAGAGACCTGTCTGGTAAAAAGCATTGAGCCGAGCTGCGTGACAGCTCTGTCTTGGTGCCCATCTAGCGTCTCAAGTGTCATAGCTAGGAGAGAAGAAAAGCCAGCAAGCTTTTGGATTACAAACCACTCAAAACAATGGTAAGGACACTGCTGTCGTGCACTGTCTTGTGGCACAGCAGCACCTTACTGTGCTTGATAAATTATAGCAAGTATTGTTTCCATACCAGACAGATTTAATTCTGAGAAAACATGTTCACAATCATGGACAAAATTCCCATATCTTGCTTTTAGAAAGTTAATTTTCCAGCTAAATACATTGGACAGTGAAGTGATCAATGGAGCTGCTAACTGAATTCAACTAGCTTGGAAGAACTTAAGCAGTAAGAATGTGGAGTCCTCTATCTCAATCCATATAAGACCAAGATCAATTTCTGCACACACAGAGGTAAAAGTGTCCCTCTGACACCTCGTGGTAAGCTGCACCCTTGCACCCACCACTGCCACAGCCACTGCTGGCTGAAGCCTTGCTTGTCATGCTGCACTGTTACAGACATCCCGACCATCCTTAGGCAGCTTTGCACAATGGGTTATTATCTCCACATCAGAGGCAGGGAAAGGGAGCGGACAGCAAAACATGGTAAAACTGACGCTCCAACTACCCAGCAGGACCTGCTATGTGGGCAAAGGATTAGGGGCTATGTTTTAGGTATTGGGGCCCACTTTTCTCCATAGATGCCCATTCCAAAAAGGCTTTAGTTATAATGATTCACTTTCCTCAACTGGATAAGAAATATAAAACATAGTCTATACTATTCATATATTCATAAACTAATTTTGAAGCTTTTAAGTTAAGTATGTAAAAGTCAAGTATTCACTTTTTTTGTTATTTTTGAGTCAGGGTTTCTCTGTGTATCCCTGGCTATCCTGGCACTCCCTCTGTAGCCCATGTTCAAGGCTGCCTCTAGAATGAAAGGCATATGCTACCACAGCCTGGCTCAATTATTCGCTTTCTAAAAGTGCTTCCTATCTATGTATTTGTTTGTAGACACGTGCATGTGTGCTTAGGGGCCTCAGAAGCTAAAAGAGGCTGGCAGATTCCCTAGAGCTGGAGTTAAAGGCAGAGCTAGGAAGAAGAGCAAGCATTCTAAACCACCGGGCATCTCTCTAGCCCACTATGCTCATTTCAATAGTCTCAAACTACAGGACAGAAATCCCAGTCCTTATATCAGCAGATCAATTCACAACAGTACTCCTAACATGCAGAAGCCGGGGAAAACAAGCAATGGCACTAAAAACACCATGTTGGTGCTTTGTTTAGGTTTTACATTAGAGAAACATTAAAGCATTTTTAAAGGCCAAGTAAACCAGTTACCAATTAATACTGAGATTGATTTAAAAATATCAGCATAATCAAAACAAGTTACTGTTTCTATAAATGACGACTTCCTTCTAAGAATATCCCAAGTGTCTTTCTATTAAGGGAAGAAAATCACCTAAGGATATGGGGTTGTGAGGTGTCTTCAGTAGTCTTTCATTGTGGGCCTCTGCCAACTTCTGTAGTTGGGTGGATAAATAGGCAAACATTTCCTGAAACGACAAAATACCACATTTAAGTAAAATCCAACGCAAACCGTAATACAAAATGTGGCTGGTATGAGGTCTATGCTATTCACCACCTCGCCCACGTCTCTCCTTTACCACATACAGTGAGATGCAGAGGCACTGCGAACAGCAGAACCAGGGGACTTGGGGGAAGACAGCCTCGGCCCACTTCTGGTCTTGGGCTATGATATTTCTCATCTCTGCAGAACTTTTAGAGTTAACACTTCAGAATCATTTTGGTTGGAAGGGAAGCACATTGTTAAGTTGTTCAGGCTAGAGATGAACTTTTGATCCCCCAGTCTCAGCTTCCCAAGTAGCTGGGATTATAAGTATGTACTGACACACTTGGCAAGAGCAAGCACTCTACCTAAATAGCCATCCATTTCTGGACACAATACCAGCACAGCAGATGACTTCTCTTCCAACCCTTCAGCACTCTGCACTGTTCTACACAGGGGCCAGAGTGGTTCTTCCACACTGTGGTCAGTTCCTGTCCTTCTCAGGTGACTTCCTTTTGTAACTACTAAACGATCTCTTCAAAGCTAAGATATATCCATTTAGTATGGAAGTTACAAAGTACATGGTAGTTTAAAAAGTGCACTGCGCCATGAATGTGTGTGAACAAGTGTGTGCCCCCAGGTCAGACCAGGACCTGTGTGTGCCAGGGAAGTGTTCTACCTCTTAGCTAAATCCCCAGCCTCAAATCTATTCTGTTTAAGGTGAAACAGCTAAAATTAACAATTCTTTTAAGTCAAAGACTATAATATCTAAAACTAAAATTTGTACTACTTTCCCAATAGCATAAAAATGTAATACATGTTTCTAAGTATAAAATGTCATACATACAGACATGGTAATATAGCTGAGTCAGCAGCTATTAAACTGAAGCTATTTTCTTCTGTGTCTGCTTTTGAGATGGTGCAGACTGAAACATGCCAAGTCCACTGCAGTAGAATAAGTCTACTTTCACTGCCCTCCACCCATAACCAAACCTAAGTTCTAAAGAGACACCAGGGCTAACAGAGGAAAATGACACTTTGCAAATTCAAAGGCCACAAAAGCTGCTTCTGCTTCCTCCCTAAGGTAGCCCTCTCACTGCAGCTTTTGAGGTCTGAAGTCCATAGATGAACAACTATACCTGGTAATAAATAAGGACTGAGAGAGGAGGGGGAATGCTGTCTATTATTATGAATTATCAGATTCCTTAGAGCTACAAAGGCCTCACCCATGCCAACAGCAGTATTTTATATTCTCACCTAACGTGTTATACTAATAATCATTCTTAAACTGGGAGTATTTAAAAGAACAATTCTTAGCATGTCAAAATCATGAAATATTAGATTACTAAAGTAGTTCTTTTTGCAACCAAAAAAGTAAAAAAAAAAAAAAAAATCACAACTGATATCCATTAGATAGGATAAGGCTTCCTCTTGTCATTCATTCATAAATAAATAAATCATGATTATTAGCTATGGAAAATGTAAATTATTTTCAATATTTTTAAAAAAAGTCACATATGGGTGTTTTGCCTGCGTGTGTGTGTGTGTGTGTGTGTGTTTGTGTGTGTGTGCCTGGTGTGCGTGGAAGCCAGAAGAGGGTATTGGTTTCTCTGAAACTAAAGTTACAGATGCCTGTGAGCCACCCTGTGAGTGCTGAGCCCACATGCCCTGGAAGAGCGTCCTTCCAAGCCCATTTTCAAGTCCTTCTATTCTTGAGGTTTGCTTTCAACAGTGCCTACGTTTTCAGAGCTGGGTAGAGCAGTAGTAACTCATCTAGCAACTAACATTCTTTTTTTTTTTTTTGGTTCTTTTTTCGGAGCTGGGGACCGAACCCAGGGCCTTGCGCTTCCTAGGCAAGCGCTCTACCACTGAGCTAAATCCCCAACCCCGCAACTAACATTCTTAATATACTCTTTTTTCCAAGCACATTTAATAACCTTCGATACTTACCTGAATCCCAAAATACATCTCTGTGTGCAAGCTATGTTTGATAATGATGGCAACAACTGTCATAGACAACCAAAAAAATTCCCCTTGTATTGAAGAATTAGTATTCTACTTAAGTTTCTACTTAAATCTTTTACATCTTTTTCCTGTATAATTCATAACTTCATTAAACTTTAAATAAATACAATTTAAATAAATTTTTTTGAGAAATATTTAAGAAAACTGTGGTCATTTTCAGAAATGGGATGAAAAAACTATGTGAAAAGATATCTTTTCTTGTACTTTTTTATAAAGATTTTCCTAGATCATTTCTAATACTATTGCTATTCTAATACTCCTTCAAAAAGTAGAACATGTAAGAATCATACAGAAGTAAAAACACCAAGAATTTTACGAACAATTAGAACAACTCAAAATCTCTTACTACTCTATCGGTTCCTAAAAACAGAATTCATGAATTTCATGTGCATATTTTCATCTCCTACAAAGTACACATGCTGCTAATTTTAAATGCTCTGCACTTTATATTTTTTTAAAAAGCCCCTTATTTCTACACAGATATGAGATGCTAATGTTTCATTATGTGTACTAGTTACTAAAATCCTAACTTTCATCAATAGGTCTAACACTTCCAAACTCTTGTTAGTAGGAATAAATCTGGTAGCCAAGAAATGTCCTTTAAATGGATCCCTGTGCCCTGCAGCAACAAGGTTTGTCACTTATTATTAAGGGTATACTGAAGGAACAAAGTTCTTCAGTTTATGTACTTGAGTGCTGAGACCCAGTTTACAACAATCTTCCATCTAGTATGGCTGGCACGCCTGTAGAGTGGAACCTAGTGAGTACTTAACTTGTACCTAAGCTAGGGTTTTTCTGGAAAAGAGAAATGTTTCCTCAGTAACATCCCCAGAGAGTGTCTGCAAATATGACCATGCATATATGGTTATTAGGAACTAAATTTGTGCATGTTCAATCCTAATCCATTAATAAATTACTTTTAACCAGTTCTATCAACCACTGGCTAATGCCAGCAAAACTGAGAGATTGGGATGTGCTGAGACCTGGTCTCACTATGTAGCCTAGATGGTCTTGCCTTTCTGAATGCTGGGATTACAAGTACCTACCTCCATCCCTAGCCAGAGTTCAGTTTTAACAGTAACTAATATCAGTATGGAAATACTTACATTATAAAGTAACTAAATCTCATGTATCACTAGTATTAAAGCAACACAATCTTTAAAAATTATTTTCAAATGAAGTTCACACCCAACAGCAAATATTTTCAGTGTCTTTACTGAGTGTAGAGGTTGTAATAGGTAAACTAATAGCTCAAAGTGCAATATATTGAACTGTAGAATAGTCCATGTCTTAGAGTACTAAATGTCCTATTAATATCACCAACTTTAAAAATATCTTTCAGGATACTGTATGGCTATCCTACGCTAACACTGAGCTAAGCAATTTTTACCTGATGCATGAAGGTGATACAGAACTTGTACTATTTTCTGCTACAGTTAAATCTATAACTGACATTTACTATAAAATACTTCTGTAACGGAAGAAATTTATAAGCAGTCCAAGCAAATGTGTATAGAAAGATCTTACTTCAAGAAATGAAATAATATTGATTTTCTATGCCCTTTGTGCTGTACTTAACTTCATTTTAGAAGACTTTCACTACAGATAAACTGAACGGTATACCTGAATGTTAATGTCAGCTATATTTCTAGAACAAAACCACAATACCTTATACTATAGTTCACGATGTTAATGAAAAAGGAGCTGAATTATATTAAGTATTATATTTTGTATGTCCTTTGGATTGCAGAATGATCTGCAGTCATGAAACCCAACATCCATACGATCCCTCACCAGAGTCCAGATGTGCATAGTTCACTGACCTTCCAAGAGAAGGTCTGGGGCTACGTCTGTGAAACATGCTGCTTCATGTGATGGGGTGAGCAGAAATGGTGACCCACATCTGTCCCAAAGTGTGTAGGGAACCACAGCATGGACAGATGGGCAATGGCATGGATGCATACCCACACACGAAGATGTCTACAGCTGAGGAAAATGGCACTATATATTGTGGGACACCCCTTCCTCCCCCATAGCTGGCACCAAGGATCTACACACACTCAGTAAGTCTTGCCTAAATGGAAAAACACTGCCTTCAAGGTGCTGAAGCCCCAGATCCAGGTCCCGGATCAGACATCTGCAAGATTCAAGAATTCCACTTTTAGGGCACAAATAAACCATTGCTTTTGAAACTTAGCTCTGTTATGAGATGCTGGAGTTATGAATCTGGTCTTCTGCTAGAACACAGTTTGTCCTCTAAGCTTCAGCTCACAGCAGCCACTCTACTACATTCCTCTTCTGTACTTGTCCTACTCAGCAGACACTTGCAACAATAAATGATCATCCGCCACCCTTCAGCAAAGCATCCTCCTCTAAGGAGGGCTGAGCAGAGTAGTGGCCTTCTCTGGAAGCAAAGCAGAAGTGAGGACACACTTCTAAGGCTGATCTTTCCTTTGCATAAACAGACTCCGAGACAGCTCTTGTGTTTTAACCTCTTTTCTTACAGGCGTCTTCTGTTCAACTCCTGGTCTTACCTCCCCACTATGAAGCAGAGGCACTGATCAGGAAGGGGCTAAGGGCAAAGAGGCTCAATTCACACACAAAGTTCCACTCTCTGATCCTTTCACCCTTCAAAAAGGAAAGCTTGAGAAAGGGAATGGCTTCAAGCTGAGTTCTTGTCTGCCTCTACTGTGACAAAGGTAAAGCCTTTTCTGAAGAGATATAGCTGGAAGAAATAACCTCTAAAAATACCATTGTGGGGAATAAGGGCACAGAATAAAAAGAAACCCTAAGTTTTCCTTTAACACTCCTTTTTTTAGAACACATAACAGCAATAACAAAAAAAGGCTCTCTCAGTGATGGTTTATAAATAGCTCTGGCTGGCGCAAAATAGCTTTGCCTCAGCTTCTCCACAGCTGAACCAATAAACAACCATGATGAAATGTTCGCAGCAGAGAGAAGTCCATTTAGACAAAGCCCACTACATTTCTGCATCAAATCCAATAAGAAAAAAATGTTTATGCTACATATATGCAATTGTGGTTATGGAAGAGATCCACATTTTCCTCAGGAAGACCTACTGAGTGAAAACATTAAAGAACAATTTTATTTTCATGCAATGTCAGAGTTCTCAGAACAGCATTCTACTATTCTGAAAATTACTCCAGTAGACAGCTTTTGTTCCATGTAAATTCTACACAAAGAATTTAAAATAAAATCAACTAGTGCATATGCGAGCTTCTAGACTTTTGAATACCTCCACTAGATAGCACAGGAGGATCCCAGGATCAATCATCCTCGTGGCTCAAATGCCTAGCATGACAGGACTAATCACTCCACTCCCTCAGTGCTGCGTGAATAACTGCAAAGAAGAGGAGACAATGCTAAGACAGGATACAGAGGGGCCTGGGCAGCACCCAGACTCAGGCTTCACCAGCATTCTGGGACTTGCAAATGGCCAGGCAGTCCTCCGGCTGTTAGTCTTCCCAGATCACAATTTCTTATGTTAAATGGAGACAATCCCTACCATGTGATGAAAACTACACTGAAGAATGTATACAATGAACCCAGCAGAGGACCAGTGACATGGCTTACTAGGCCGCACAGGCTGAACCACCTGAGCTCAATCCCTGGAACTCACAGTGGAAGGGCAGAACCAACTCCTGAAAGTTGTCCTTTAACACCTACAAGCATGAGCCCATCACCTGAGGATCAGTCTATAACAGCGACACTTTCATGGCAGTATAAAACTACAGCTTTATTCCTGTGTGTAAAAGCTTGTTGTCTGGCTTAGCCGAGTACAATTTATCCATGTAAAACTTCAAGTATACGTTTTCCAAATGCTCATGTTCTCTGAATTTTGAAAAACATACAGAGCCACAAACCCATTCCACTAAGGACATAATTGTAAGGCATCTCACCCCCAAAAGGTGCCTCCCCAATCCTAGTCTCCAGCGCTCATCTGTGTTTGCTGTCCCTGTCTCTTTTAGCTTTTCCAAGGTGGCATACAGATGCGACCACAGGGGAGTCTTGTGAGTCAGCATGTCATTTCTTATAATGCACTGGAGTCGTCCTTTGCTCTATACCTGGAGTTGGATCCCTTCCATTGCTAAGGAAAGATGTTCCAGTGTGTTCCTCTGTTCACCAGATGATTAATACTTACTTCCAGGTTTGGGCAATTATAAACTGAGTCATTATAAGCACCCGACTGTAGATTTTTTCATACATACTCAAGCTGTCATTCTCTCGAGTGAACAGTGAGAAGCAGAAGAGCTGCTTTGGGGGACCATGTCTAACTTTTAGGGCACTGTCACAGTAGGTTCCAAGCTGCATTTTATATCCCTATCAACAATGCCAGCTTGTTCCAGCTCACTGATGGGATGGGATCCAGGGTTGTCAGGTTTTTGTTGTTGTTTTAGTTGTGTCTTTGTTTTTACTCTGTGTGTGTTGGTATCTCTAATGAATCACCATGTACATCTTAAAAAATATCCTCACAATTTAAACAGTAAATAACTACTTGCCCACAGATTAAATTATTAGGAAAAGGAAGATTGGAGTAAAATGCCACAAAAACTTAAACATCAATTCTGGGTGAGGGATAACACTGTGAGAGAACTATTATGATTACAATTATGTCCACATGCTTTAACATATGTGAAGTACGGATGAAAGATTCCATGTCTAGTTGATGCCATAAGGCTGCCTAGACACAAACGCCATGCCAGTGGTCTCTAGCACTGCTGGACAGATGAATACTCATTCTAATCTGACCCAACCCATCAACAGTTATGGAACTGTCTCAAAGGAAACTTTTCTATGTTAGTTTGTTTTAAAAAACACTGGGTCTCACTATGTTGCTCACAAATTCCTGGGCTCAAGTGATCCTCCTACCTCAGCTTCCTGAGTAGCTGGGACTACTTTAGGCCAACACCACCAAGTTTATCACCCCCCTCCCCCAGCCTGAGTCCAGTGTTTCAGCAATGATGAAGGAGAGAGGGATTTATTATTTTAATGTACAAAGGTGGCCAACTCCTACTGGTACTTCCTCCTGGGACTAGCCCATCTCACCAAAACCAAGCCTTCAGGCTTCCAAATCACTCAAAAGAAAACTTTTCCATTTGTTTTTCAAGAGCCTCTATGCCAGAAGTGGTAATGGATGCTTGTAGTCCCAGTACTTAGGAAACAGAGGCGGGAGGACTACACCAAGTTCGAGGCCTGCCTTATTTACATAAGCAATCTCCAGACCAGTCACAGCAGCACAGCAAGACCCTGTTCAAGAAACCACAGTAGAGAGCTGCTGAGACTGCAAAGCAGGCGAAGGCCCTTTCCTCTTAAGCCTGGCGACCTACACTCAATCCCTGCTCCCACAGATTGTCCTCTGATGTCCACACACACATGCCATGGCACATGTCCATGAGCACTCAAATACATGTAAAAGAAAACTGTTGAATAATAATGAAAAACATAGAAGGGGAGTTCCTTTGCCTTTTGGTGAACAAACGATTTGCAATCCAGATGTTTCTAAACAAATACTAGCTGTATGAGCAGTGCCTGTGAACTGTTCCTCAGCATCTGGACAGACAGGAGGATCATCCTCTACACTAGAGAGGACAGAACACTGACAGTGGCTCCCATCTGCGGGATATGCAGGCTAGAAGAGCAGCACTCAGTGCACAAGCAGACCTCACCTTTCTCTCCTTCAACAGCTTCTTGTAGCCATTGCAGCCGAGTGACAACAAGGTGATGAGGACGTCTAAGGATGGCGAAGCTGAAGCTCTTCCTGAAAACAGACACAGGGTACATACTTGAAGGGGGGCTGACAGGGGAGGCACTGGAAAATAACATTCATCACAGAAGGCTATGCCCGTGTGTATTTTGTTCATTAGTTACTTTCCCCAAAACCAAGTTATCTACTTACCTGGATACATCTTGCTGATTTCCTGAATGAAGGAATCATTAAAGCCAGCAATTATAGCACCACCTACTGGAACCATAAAATTTTTGTCCAAGCTCTGAACGAAAACGTCAATTCTACCAACTCGAGCCCCCTAGAATCAAATAACATGTGGGTCACATGTTAGTCACTGTGAGGACAGACAACTGCTATTAACAAGTAAAGGCCACAAGAACAACAACAAAATCATGTTCTACAAAATGATACACACAAATTTAATTATATTCCCACATTTGCAATGGCTGCTACTAATTCTGCCTTCATTATAAAGTAAAAACGAGTACCCCTGAAACTGCATAGACTCTGTTCAAAAGCAGGTGAAGGATAGTAGTGGGCTCTGCAGCAGGGCAAGCCCAGGGTTTACAGGACACAGCTCTGCGCGCTGCTCAGATAAGCAGAACACCGGCACTCTGCAGTGACGACTGCGTTCACAGATTAATCGCCAACTCTGTGAAGCAGGTGGGATTTCATTACCAGTGTGAGCAGGAATTCCCATGTAACAGCTTTTTACCTTGAAACTGAGAGAGACAAAGCATGCCCCCATGCCCTGCACCTGTGTCCTTTATTTGACAATAAGGGCTGCAGTGATGAAGTAGTTTAAATACTGGCACCACAATCTAATAAACTGCAGCTGCCCAAAGTGCCAAGCAGCTAGAAAATTAAGTGCCTCTCCGGTACTTGGGATAATCTACTTTTTTCCTTTTAAGGGTTGTTTGTTTGTTTGTTTGTTTCTCAGTGCTGAAGACTAACCCCAGGGCCAGGCAAGCAATGGACTCCAAGCTCGAACTTTAAACAAGCTCTATTTCCATATGACTGATCACCGAAGAGAAGCCAAATTTTAAGTTTATCATCGACAAATGGCGATTTCATTTGTATGTTCCTGGCAGTTCCAAAAGCGATGCTTCTCCATGACTTGTGGTCCTTAACACTGTGACCTTAGTCTCGTTCCACAGCAAATGAACTTCAAATGGAAGTCTAATATCCCAGCACAGAGCGGAACATGCACCTACAGGAAATGTGGAACCAAGTTCTGCTTCCCATCCGACACAGCAGTGACCTTCTGTCTAATGTGGTACAATTTTCTCCTCTTAAAAATGGAGATACTATCTAAATTTCAACTCACATAGTTTTTCTTTATCTGCAGCCACAGATTTTCAATCTGTATTCACAATCTACATTCCTATTAATATTATAACCACATTTGACCTTCGTTCTCACGCCTCCTGCCCACCTCTGTATCTCAGCGAGAATGGAAATCATAGATAGCTGGTCTAATCTGACAGACCAGATGTGGGCAACAGGTAGAGGCAGCAGCCGCTGGGAGCAGACCACTCAGACCATCGCCTGACTGTTTCAGTCCTATTCTTGCTGGGACTCTTATTTCTTAACAAACTATGAACACAGGAAAAGTCACCTCACCTCAGGAAGAGGAAGCAGCACAAACACCAACAGAATAAACAATGGGAAAGCACAGCAAGTTGTCCCAGGTAAAAAGTGGCTGGAAATAACTGTCTAGGCTTTCTGAGAGGAACCTGAACCTAAACTGTAAGTGGGAATGCTGAGAGGAGGAGGAATCAGCACTCCACACCACTACAGCACCGTTACCATGAAGACTGCACACTCCATCACCAGAGAACAAGCAGGCCACACTAGATCTCAGAAATGTTCAAGGGCCACACTCCCCATATTAACAAAATGTTGCCACTAATGAAGAAAAAGAAAAAACCAGCAGGGCAGAGGCTGACAAGGAATAGGACATCACTGTGTCCTCAGCATGTATTTTAGTAGCTCACACACTAATGGGAACCCAGAAGAGCTACTGAATGAAATGACAATCAGGTGTGAGCTGAAGTAGCAGTAAAACTCTTTGCTCCAATTCTTTTTTTTTTTTTTCTTTTTTTTGGAGCTGGGGACCGAACCCAGGGCCTTGTGCTTGATAGGCAAGCGTTCTACCACTGAGCTAAATCCCCAACCCCTGCTCCAATTCTTAACAAGTGAAGTTGCTGCTTCCCACACTTTGGAACTTCACGTTCCATTCTCAACAGTCAACCCCACACATACTTTCATAGCTCTACTATGTGACTCTCCATTAATCTGTCCTAAAAGCTCAAATAGGCATTTCAGTAAATACAATGAGCTAAGTGTACTTCTTAAGACTTATACAGAATGTCCTATCTGCACAGAACTAAGTCATTCTGGGGCATCTTTTGAAAATGCAACATTTCAGATCTGATGGTTTTCTTCACTGACCACGTGGTTACTGTGATAGTGTTTTCTAAAGACTTGTGGTTTTAGTGTGTTGAAGGGGAGATCTGGGCCCTGGTGTCAACTGTGCTATACAAGCTGTTCTGCAGCTCTGAGACTTCAGGCCAGTCACTCAGACTACTGAGCTTGTCTCCTCACGTATGAGCAGGAACAATAATTACTACACCTTAATTTATTAGGATAAGGTTAAAAACATTAAAAGCCTAACTAATGCCTAACACACATCGTGGGTCCCTGCCTTATCACCGCTATGAGGGAAAGTTAACCTTGTAATGCCATGGCATAGCAGTCAGTACTCAACAAGACCCAGGTATTTATGTGGTTTAAAGCAACAATGTCCCGACCTCTCCTCATATAGGCCACTTTGCAGAAATGTCTATTTACTACTTAAAGATAAATCAATTTTAGGAAGCAATATAATACCTACAAGGCAGAATCTGCATCTGAGAAACATCTCACACACACGGAAGATGAAGGACACCTTTCCCATCGGCTCCACAGTTCCCTCACATCTTGCTCTCTAAGGAGAACACTCCATTTTCTAGTATTCAAAGGTATGTTGTGAGCCCCAGAACACTGAACACTTTTCAATTAGAGAATAACAATAGCAATTAGAACAACTGCTGCTCTAGCATAAAGACCAGAATTCTGATCCCAGCACCCTATGGACAACTCACAAAACACCTCGAACTGCAGCTCCAAGGGATGGAATGCCTCTTCTCAATCCTCAAGCCATCTGTCTCCCACTAGCTCTCTCACACACACATTAAATAAATAAATCAAAATATATCTTTAAAATGATGTGTGTGAAAACAATACAGCCATGCAGAAAGTATAAACATATAACTAACAAGGCCTGAAGTACTTTGTAAAATATACACAATGACTACACTATGTGGAAATAGTATGCCCACAGGAACAGAAACTGTTCACTATAAAACACTGAAGGTGCTTATAAGATAGCTAGGATCACCTGCTCCTTCATTTTATAACCTCTAGAGATGCTAATGCATTTGAATTTGGAAAGCATTAAAGATACAAGGGGGAGAGGCAGTGAGATACCCCAAGGCTAAAAGCATTTGCCACCCACCCTGACAGCTTGAGCTCAAGCCCCAAAACCCACAGGGTAGAAGCCAAGAATTGATTCCTACAAGTTGCCCTCTGACCTCACATACATGCTATGGCACACATGTGTGTGCATGAACACACACACACACACACACACACACACACACACACAATGTCGTAATTCTTAAGTATTACAAATTAAAGAGAACATGAGGAAGGAGGGCATAGAAATGAGTCATCAGTGTAAAGCATTTTCACAAGCCCCATCACAGACCTCTGTGCGCCCTTCTCCTGCTCTAGACACATCACACCTGAGCCAATGTATGGATCTGTGAGACAGCCTTGAAAAGTTATGAAATGATGAAAAGACACCAAAGGTAAGAGTCGATAAGGAAAGATCAGAGGGCAGGAGCTGAAAAATGTTTAAATTTTTTTTTTAAGATTTGAAAATGTATTTTTATGTATTCATATGGTTCCTTCTTACTCTTCTTATATTCTTTTTTCCTCTATATAAAAATATAATCGGGGTTGGGGATTTGGCTCAGTGGTAGAGCGTTTGCCTAGGAAGCGCAAGGTCCTGGGTTCGGTCCCCAGCCCCGAAAAAAAGAAAAAAATATATATATATAATCATCAATATAGATGTAATTCAATACATTCGAAAAATAAACATCCTGGGTTAAAAAAAATTCTCAGAATGCCACTGAAATATTTCTATGTTCATTCAGGACCACCAAAGCTATTTCACAGGGACTGAAAAAAATGGCTCATCCACCAAGAACACTGGCTGTGCAGCCATGAGGGTCAGAGTTCGAATCCCAGAACCCATGTGCTTCACATATATGTGAAACACTAGCTCCAAGGAGGATGAAGACAGAGGATCACCAGGGCTTGCTGGCTTCCAGTCTAGCTGAGAAAATTCAACCCACAGATTCAGGAGAGACCCTGCCTCAAGGGAAAAACAGAAGAGCACTCAACACCCTCTTCTGACCCCCAGCTACACAAACTAGCATGCTCACACAGACACATAGGTGTGCACACACTTACATACAGAGATACATGCACACACAAAGTATATGCATAAACGAATAAGTCTTTAAAAGCTACTGTCCAATTACCATCACACTACCTAGGAATAAAGGCTTTTACTAATAGAATATTGTATACAAGTTCTTAATGTTCTCAGAAGTAGAGAGAACTAAACAGTGTTTACTGTATTGGGTTATAGGAAAGTCATAATCCTACAGCATATAATATTAATATAATGATTCACCTGCTGAATGAGATGCATGCACTTTGAAGACTGTAATCCGTAAGCGTTGTTGACTACATGCGGAATGTCATAATTAGCACAAATCACAGCCAGTTCTTCTAATCTATAAACATAAACATTTACAGAAAGACATACTCATACTGTGCTTTATAAATAAGTATGGAAAGTTTGTATTAATAGCCAGTCTTAAGATACACCAGGAAAAGGGAGAGGGGATGACAAACTGAATTCTCTCTGTAGTGTCGTTACATGTAATTCACCAGCCTGGAAATACAAAGCCAACACTTTAGGAAGCCTAGAATACCTTTTAAAGTTACCAATAAATGAGAAAAATGTATTTATAAAGCTTATGACTCGGGAGGCAGAGGCAGGAGAATCTTTGTGAGTTTGAGGTCAGCTGGGTCTACATAGTGAGTTCAAACCAGGTCTACACAGCAAATTCCAGGCCAGCCAGGCTACATAGTGAGACCCTGTCTAAACAACAAATGCTTATGATGGTAACATTTAACTAATTTCAAACCTTTTACAAATAGGACAAAGATGCTATGACTCTCCCAGCATGCTGTGAGTCTTCTCTTACTGTTCTGACTGCTCACCATTCTGAAGCTAGTGCTGGCCAAACAACGTGCATGTCTGGGACCTTAAGAAAGCTCACAGAAGGAACCTTACCGCATTGCCTAACACCCTGGATATGTCCTTTAAACACTGCTGGCCTAAAACCTACATCTCTTCACTCCTCATTTGACACTCCTCCACAGAAAGACAATTTGAGTTTAATGTATGTTAAATATGGTCACCACAACACAGTACAAGTCTTTGTGACTAAAACCACCTGTAAAAATGTTAGCACACTGAGAAACTATAACTAAATCCTATGGTGCAATTAAACTGATTTTTTTAATGTTTTGCTTCACGAAATAGAACAATTTGGAAATAAAGCACTTTAAATTTTCTTTCCAAAAGGATGTATTTAAATACAGGACATCAGGGGGCAAGCGAATCTCTGTGAGTTTGAGGCCAGCCTATTCTACACAATAAATCTTAGGCAAATAAGGAGATACACAAGACCTTGTCTCAAGTAAATAATGAGTGGTATGGTCTTACTACTAAGCTATGCATGATGTATCTTTTTTCTCTAGATGTGAGCAAATATGTTTTAAAACTATAAATGGGGATAAGATCAGATGTATCAGAAACTTTTAATTCGCTTCCTTCAAGTATTATAAATTGTGGTGGTGGTTTAGGTAATAATGGTCCACATATACTCAAACACTTGAATGCTTAGTCATCAGGGAGTGTCACTACGTAAGAACGAACAGGGGTTGGGGATTTAGCTCAGCGGTAGAGCGCTTGCCTAGCAAGCGCAAGGCCCTGGGTTCGGTTCCCAGCTCCAAAAAAAAGAAAGAAAAAAAAAAGAACGAACAGGACATGCGGCCTCATTGGAATGTGCCATGAGGGTAGGCTTTTAGGCTTCAAAAGCCCAAGTCAGGCCCAGCTATTCCTCCTGCCTGCAGATCTTGACGTAGAACTCTCAACTTACTGTTCCAGCACCATGTCTAGCTATGTGGCACTATGCTCCCTGCCCCGATGACAATGGACTAAACCTCTGAAACCATAAGCCAGCCCCAAATAAACGCTTTCCTTTGTAAGAGTTGCCGTGATCATGTTGTCTATTCACAGCAATAGAACACCGACTAAGACATGAATAGAACCTAATTTTTAGGGCTGGAGAGATTGATTATTCAGTCAGAAAGTAGTTCTGAGTTCAATTCCTCAGAATCACAGAAAAAGGCAGGTGTGGCAGCATGTGCCTGAAATCCCAGCAATTGGCAGGCAAAGACAGGACAATGTCGGAGCTCAAGAGCCAGCCAAGCTAACTGAAACTGGATGCTCCAGTGAGAAGCCCTGTCTCAACACAACAAAGTGGAGAGTGATAGAAAAAGACATCCAAAGTCAGCTGTTGGGGCACACGCGCACAAGCATGCACATAAGCACACACGCAAGTATGCAAACAAACACACACAACATGCCTGAATGACAATCAATACCAAAATGTCTTCTGCCACTAACAAAATAGACTTCGAACACACACCATATATTCTTCAAAAGATAAAAGGCACTTTTTTTATGTGTGTGTGCTCTAGAGAGAGTTCTCTACTAACCTCAAAAATAAGGTATCATAATATAAAACTTGTTTAAACAAACAAATAAAACTTGTAACTTTAAATGATCTAAATCAGATGTTTTAATAAGACATAAAAATATTCTAAATGAAAGGCAAAAAAAGCAGAAAATAGATTTTCCATGTGAACCCCACTGTATTCTAAATCACAAGCTAATTTTAATAGCCATCAGAAGTGACATTCTTTTAACATTTCTTTTACGAACATTTACTATTCAATACTCCACAATAATTGACCAATAAAAATAAAATAAATGAAATACCACTAAAAGACTATAAAATCAGAAATTCAAATATACTACTAAGCCTCACTCATCAAAAACATTCATTACGTCCGTCACACAAATAAAAAGTAACAAATGACAATTTGCTGACTGTTAAACCCTCCGACTTTTTCTACAGGTCTAGGTGTACACAGATGCAGCACCACGCACACTGAGACCATGGCTCAAGATGAAGCAAAGCTCCCCAGGGAGAATAACTCACTGCTCACAAACATTCACAATGTCCTGGGAAATGAGGTTTACTTCTATTCCATTCAAATTTTCTAGGTATTAAAATTATGAAAGATACCATTTCTTTCATATTTTGATAGAAATTTTAAACGATTGGTCATTAATAAACTACTACAGTATATGCAACATAATTTTTAAACAGAATTCATGGGCTCATGAATGACACAAGGTAATTTTTCAAGAGCATGGCTTCAGTATGATCTTTTAAAATTTGCCTGTGAAATAATAAAAACTAACATGTGGCCATCACTGCCAAACAGTGTGAGTGTACAAACACCAGAGCTTAGCAACCAGAGTCCAAAGTCAACATAATTCTTATTCATTAGGACTTCCGTTAAAAATATTGAAATGAGACCAAACTCGAGCTTCTGGCAGAAACAGAAAATTCTGTTAATAAACCTAAGCCCTATGACATTTTCAAAATAAAATATTTATGACTATCTTTTAGAAAAGTGAACATCTGCCACCCCCACGGCTTTAATTTTCTAATTTATATCATCTTCAAAACACAGACAAACACTGTAAACAATTAGTGTAATCTCCCCATCACAGAAATGTAAATAATCCTAAACTATTTTATTCATAGTCTGTTAATGACTATAGTTCCTATTTAGCAAATGAATTGTAAGGCCAAATTAGAGGGGGGGGGCCTAAGCCCAGCATTTCACTTGAAAAAGCTTAAGCAATGAGTAAAACAAAGCAGAGGCTGGAACTGGCAAGAGCAGGAAAGCAGACAAATTGACTAAGGTTTGGATAGACGGATGTCCACCTCTGCTTCAGTTGATTTTCCTTCAGCATCAAACTTCTCCAACTCACTTCAATAACTGCCCTAGATGGACTAGGACCTGGCCAGTAGACTCGCTACTCACTACAAAACGTCATCTCAGCATGCTTGAGACTCGGGGACAGCCAGTCAGTCAAGACTGCTGAGTGAGCATCCAAAGACGAGTATTCCAAGTGCGTTGTTACCTATCGGGCACCCTTGGAGCAAAACAGGCTGTGGTAGAATGAAGGCACAGGATATGCTCAGGCCCAAGCTCCTGGATTTTTGCCTCCACGGCTTTCAGGTCTGTGCGCAGCTCATCGCCTTCCAATACATTTTCTATTACCACGGGTTCAAAACCTAATCAAGTCAACCAGAGAGCTAAGCATTAGTGTCAACTAAATGTGAGATGATTCTAGAACTCTAAGAACAATGCAATGGCACACAGGGCTCCAATTACTTATTAAACTAACAAGTTTTCCTCTAGTGATAAAGATGGTGGCTCAGAGCTGGCAGTAGTCAGAAACCAGTAGAAAGGTGTAAAGAACAGTAACAACTAGGACTGGATCTTAATGCTTTGAAATGATACAGAAAGGAGTTTATACTGTAAGGGAAGCACATATTAACCAGAGGTTTACAGAAATTAATTGCTCAGATGCTGATAATCAAAAAGAAACCTGTTCGGGGTTAGAGAGATGGCTCAGCAGTCAAGAGCCCTGGCTGCTCTTCCAGAGATCCTGAGTTTAATTCCCAGCAACCACACCACCATCTGTAATGGAATCTGATGTTCTCTTCTGGTGTGTCTGAAGACAGCTACAGTGTGTGTGTGTGTGTGTGTGTGTGTGTGTGTATTATATAAATAAATCTTTTTTAAATAAGAACCCTGATCATTCTCTAGAAACATTTCAATTTGAGTTTATTAAAGAGCTAGAGATAAATAGTAATAAAATTCAAGCACTAAAATAAATCATACCCATAAACTTTGTTTTACCATATACACACACATACCAAAAAAAAACAAAAAAACAAAAAACAAAACCCTACAACTAATTTCAACAGCGTGGAGATCACTAACCCATCTCATGGTCCAAGAACCCTTCATATTTTTAATTGAATATTGTACTTAACTAATACATAATTAAAGATCACCTCACAAATAATTATATAAGCTTTAATGGTAAAGATAAGTAACCTTTAAGTAAGTTTAAAAGTTGCATAAAACAAAATATGTACTAAATTTTATAAATACTTTACTACAATTCTTTAAAGCATGGATGTAGAGTACATTTAATTTTTCATTTACCTATCTCTATGTAAAATCTGAATTTTCCCACTGGATGTTTAAAATATCACACATGCTGAGTGTCTTTTTTTTTTTTTTTTCGGAGCTGGGGATCGAATACAGGGCCTTGCGCTTGCTAGGCAAGCACTCTACCACTGAGCTAAATCCCCAACCCCCGAGTGTCTTCTTTTACCTGCAGTGACCATGGACTTAAAGCAGGACTTCTGATCTATCCGTGGCCATATGATATACTTGGCCTTCGGTCTTTTGTGTCGCAGTGTTAGGAAACACAAGGTTAGACTCATCCCAGTTGCCATAGGAACTACAAAGCAACTGGCCACTGAATGAACACCTACAAATAAGAAATAAAAGAATTTATTATCCCATTAAAACCTTTCTGGAAGAAATGATACAGTTCCTTTATCAAACAACATGGACTGTAACCCTGATATTTCTTTCTCATCTGCTCTCATGAACTCATTGTTGGAGCCAGGGGTAGTGGTGCGCACCTTTAATCCCAGCACTTGGGAGGCAGAGGCGCTGCAGGTGGATCTCTGTGATTCTGAGGCCAGCCTGGTACAAAGTGAGTCCCAGGAGAGCCAGAGCTGCATAGTGAGACCCTGTCTCAGGAAAAAAAAAAAAAAAAGGCAAAAACATTGCAATTTGCCAGGTGACTGACCTCAGGAAGCAGAGGTAGGCAGATCTCTGAATTCAAGGCTGGCCTGGTCTACAGAGTAGGTTCCAGGACAGTCAGGGATACACAGAGACCCTCCAAAAACCAAACAAAAAAGTCATTCCTGGGGCTATTTTCTATCTTATTCTGAAATAGGTTTACATGTGTGTCCTTTTAAAAACCATTCATATTGTTTGTGAAGACACAAAAATGTAAGAAACTAGTGGGCTATGTACTCATAGATCATGTTATGATTGACGTGATACATACCAGCCAGCTTTATGACATTAAGCACCAAAGAATTAGTAATTTTGTTCAAGAGGCTAGAGCCTGCAGCTTTTGGTTGTACAGCAGAAATATCACCAGATCGTCCAATTCCATGGATGAACCTAAGCAAAAAATAAGCCAAAACCCATACAAATATATTCAGTGTTCAAGTAATCGATACACACAGTTAAAAAGAGAGAACCAAAAACTAGCAGAGGCTGTTTTCTGTTGTAACTATACTTTATAAGCCATTGATGTGGAAATACCTTAAGTTGAAAGTTTCAGTATATTATAGTAACTAATCTCCAAAGACCATCATTATTTAATTCCTTTCTCATGGTGGTCCACATCAAGAGATACAGTTTAATTCCCCATCTCTGCTCTGGATTGGGGGCAGGGGAGGATGTCCTTACTGACTTGCCTTTGACTGGGAAGAACATAAAAAGTGGTTGTCTGGAGCCTCTGAGTTCTAAATTATCATAAAAAGCACTAAAGTCTTCTTGGCTTCTTTTTTTTTTTTTTTTTGGAGCTGGGGACCGAACCCAGGGCCTTGCGTTTCCTAGGCAAGCGCCTCTACCACTGAGCTAAATCCCCAAACCCATCTTCTTGGCTTCTTAAGAGTCTGCTAGTGTGCACTGCCTTCCAAGATCCAGCTGCCATACTGGGAGGAGCTAACAGAAGAGAAGATGGGCTCTGAGCCCTTAGCCACATCAACAAGTCATCTTTAATAGACTGCCCACTCTCACCTTCAATGACATTTAAAACTACACTAGAAACACAAGACACTCAGCTGCTGAGTTAACACAGAACCAGGAGGAATAACGATCATTTTAAGTCATCAGCCTTTGGAGTGATATGTTTAAAACCACAGTACAGGTAACATTCTAGTCCCTCTTTTCTGCCTACCAGAGCAGTGGGACAGATTCCAGTCTGAAAGAGCTGATGCTTTAGAAACTGTCCCAATTAGCTGTTGGCAATTGACAGTGGTCTTTTGAGACAGGCTCTCACGAAGTGACCCTGGGTGACCCTACTTTGGACCCTTGCCCCTGTTTCTGCTAAGTGCTAGGATTACAGGCAATACCACCACCCAAGCAAAACCTTTCCTCATTTTTAAACTATGTTTCTTGAAAATGAGTGCACAAATCCACTTGTGTTAAATTAGATGGCCCTATACACTTACACACCTGTGAATACTCCTAATTAAAAAGAGATGCATGCTCCATCTCTTACATTCAATTAGATCAGAAACTGTGTATACTGAGAGTATCACAGAGCACTAACTAGCACTGTACTTCCTTACAGGCATGCCTTGTATACAAGACTTCCATATACATTATATATGGACCTTGTTATCAGGGCGCTGTTAGACAGGAAATCTGCATCCCTACTCATTATCAGGTATTTCGCATACCTGACTGCAAATGTTATTAAAATATAATTTTAATATGCCTCAAAAACTTCACCTTGATTTAAAAAACAAAAAGTTTTTAAGAGTCTATATTTCTCACAGAAAGGGTAGAAGACAGAAATAGCAGTCATATCCAAAAGCACTACCGGTTAATGATTAAATCATTTTTTGCTAGGTAGTGGTGGCACATGCCTTCAGTCCTAGCACTCAGGAGGCAGAGCAGGTGGGTCTTTAAAAAAAAAAACACTTTTCAGAATGGGCTAAAGCTTCAAAAATAATACAAATAATGCAATCATCTAATACAATTGCTCCTCCATCTGCTGGGATTGAGATAGTGGTAAGCCATGCTTTCAATTTCATTACTCTCCAATAAAACCTGTAGGTTAAAAAAGAATTATGGCTGCTCATGGTGTTGAATGCCTTTCATCCTATGACTCAGGAGGCAGAGGCAAGTGAACCTCTTTGTCTGAGGCCAGCATGAGCCTAGGCCAGCCACAGTTACAAAGTGAGGATGTCTTAAAAAAAAAAAAAAAAATCAGAACACAGCACACAACCATGACGTATGTCAACTGAAGTTAAAACAAAAAGAAAAAAGGCCACACCCATGTTGAACAAGGCTGGCTGACCTTCTATGAGGGTGGGAAGTCAGCAAGTTGCAGGTCCAGAACCAAACATCTTCCCTCTGTGTGACCTATCACCTCTGTGACTACCTTCTGGACTTGGCAGAAACCCCCTAGCTTCACCTACCCAAAAGCTAAGAATGTCATCAGACAGCACCCGAGGCCTGCGACAGGGTGTCCCTGCTTTCCTGAAACATGCCTACCTCCATATTTCTATTAGTGAATTAAAAAATGTCTTGGTCTGTGATTTTATTCTACGACTATTTTATAAAAAATTTCATGAAACTGTTACCACTCCAGAACATGATATTTGGGGTCACCTGTCATTTATATGTATCTCTAGAATATTCTTATTCTTTTTGAAGTGAACGTTTTTAAGATTTGT
The DNA here is from genome assembly GCF_011064425.1 of Rattus rattus. Taxonomy (NCBI): domain Eukaryota; kingdom Metazoa; phylum Chordata; class Mammalia; order Rodentia; family Muridae; genus Rattus; species Rattus rattus. Next base: position 53,467,997 of record NC_046164.1, on the reverse strand, counting down.
TTATTTTATGTATCTGAGTACACTGTAGCTGTCCTCAGACACACCAGAAGAGGGCATCAGATACCATTGCAGATGGTTGTGAGCAACCATGTGGTTGCTAGGAACTGAACTCAGGACCTCTGGAAGAGCAGTCAGTGCTCTTAACCACTGAACCATGTCCCCAGCCCGACCAATGTTTTTTTTTTCTATTAAGCTTTCAGAACAGATGTACTAGTTTAAATATTATCAGAACATGGCACTTGTGCTGTGGACCAGCCAGCATCGGAAGGGGGAAACCACCACATATCAGAACCCTAGCTCTATTGTCACGAAAACCGCCTGCTCCAAGTGTTCCGTTTGATTTCCATACCCATTTGATGACAGAAGAAATTATATATCTCAGTGGAAACTTTATAATTTAGTAGGAATATCATCACCATTATTTTAGGTTCCTTCCACTCCCATTCCCAGAAAAAGATAAATAAATGTTTTCACAACTAGTTTAAGAACCATACCTGTAATGACGACGAGCAACCAAAGCAGAGGCCACTCTCCCTTCCCTTTCTCCCACACCACAATTACCCAAGAAATTGTTGCTATCCATGACTGCAAGCTCATGCAGAAAGAGTTCGAGTGTACTTTCATCCCAGCCATCCTCTGGACACTTGCCCTTAAAAAAAAATAGTAATGACGTTCATGTTCAGGAAAATTATCGGTCCCTAAAACTCCACATCAATGTACTTGAATTCTTTTTAACGTGTTTTAATGACCCTTGATTCCTCACATCGGAAACAAACTCAGCAGCTATGAAGAAACTGCTAATTGGCCAAACGCTCGTATTCTGTTCAACTATAAACTAGAGATTGCGAATGTATCTAATACGGCTACTGAAGTTTGCTGGGACTCTTAAATCTCAGTTAAGTTAGGGAAACTGAAAAGGTAATGTCCTCAGTTTAGTTTTCCAGCTAGGAGCTGGCCAACTTCGGGGACACTGAAGTTCAGGACTACTGTCAAGGAGCGAGGTCTGAGAGGTCTGGAGGAAAACTGCCGCTGGAGTAGGTTTAGCGATAGGTTGGCCGATAGCACGCGCTCCCAGAGTGGCCCAGGCAGACCAAACACTTGGACTTTGACAGTTCCGCACACACTGAGGAGCGCGCTGCCCCTCCCCTCCCTGAAGACGCAGAGCCCGAGTGCCGAGACGGCGGGATACCTGCTCTAGAAGCAGCCAGATGAGGTGCTCGTGTGCGCGCCGAGCCTCACAACCCTGCCTCACGTAAGCTGGAGTCACCCGCCGCTCGCCAGCCGCGAAGCTCTCGGGGTTCATGACGGCGCCCACTAAGCGCACGCCGAGACCCAGGATGCAGCGCGTCGCCCGGACGGTACGGGGCGGCCGTGGACCCAAAACACTCTAGGTCTCCGCCTTCGGCTTCCGCGCATGCGCAGAGCCTTTTTAGTTGTCTTCCACCAACCCACAAACCCTCACTCACCCCAGCACTACAACCACCTAGGAAAAAGTTCAAAACCTTGAGTATTCTTGAGAGTTGGCAAGATTAGCGGGTTTCCGGGGACAGGAAAGGAACGTTGGGTTGGGCTAGGTAAACCCTCTTATAATCAAGAACATTAGTACTTCAAGAGAGGGCAGAGAAGGCAGAAGGGCCATTGTGTGGGCTTCTCGAGAAATGACTATATGATCAGCTCCAGTCATGTTGTTTGAGTCTTCCCGACTGTGTCAGATTCCAGAACCTTACATCCATCCCTTGATATATTTCAGCATTTCCTACTGCCTGACAACCTTATGAAAGGACAAAACCTTACTCCTCTGGCAAATTTATCTCATGATAGTTACTCTTTTCATTTCAAATTATGCAATAATCTGCAATGACTTAATCTATCAGTGTACTAGGGGAAGAGGAGGCCCACGCATGTCTTACCTGAGATCTAGAGTTTTCTGTGCTTCATTTAGATCTACAGAATTCCTTTAAGAACTTTGTACTAATACTTGTCCATGAATAGTATTTCTTTGGAATATAGCAGAAGTCTACCAAATGTAGGAATTCACCAATGGCAGAACATATGTACTTGCATGTTAGCAAGCAAGCAAACATGGCCTACAAATTCTATATGACTCTGAAATGTTTGAGGGGAGAAGGGTTCCTCATCTTTTTTTGGGCACCACAACAAAAATGGACAAGTTATGGGGCTCTGCAATGCACTCCTATTTTGTAGGTTCGTAGCCATATAGAAGTAAAGGCTCATGTGAAAAGACGGAAGTGTGGAAAACAACAAAGATGCTCTGAGAGATCACTGCCAGCCAGCATCCGTACCCATTAATAATCCTTGCACAGACAAAGGTCACGGTCCTTCAGCTAGTCAAAGACACCATTGTACAGTACTGGTGCTTAGTCCCTGCCTTTGAAAGAATGAATGGGGGAAATGGTTGGACCTTTTGATCAGCTAATCTCTGAGCCTCCCAGGACTTTTGCTTGAGGCTATCAGATATCTTCAAAAGGATGTCACATGTCTCTATGGAGCCATTCATTGCAACATAGACAAGCTGGTTACTCTCCCAAGTCAACATTTGCTGTGAAGCTTTACAAAGATCACGGAGGTTAACCGAGGATCATTGTAACCTGCCTACAGCATGGTCTAGGAAAAATCTACAGCAGTGGGCTGAGCCATGACCTCAATGGCCATTTCATCATTTTTAGATTGACTTTTTAAAATGCTTTTCAGATAGTGTATGTCCATTTTCAGAGTGGTCTATGGTATTTGCTTACCAAAAGATACAGCCTGTACAGTCTCTGAAAGTTCTGATTCAAAAAAAAGTCCTAAGAGTGACCAAGCCACTTACTTCCATCAAGGAGATAAAATTCTAGTCAAACCTAAAACGGCCTCAAAAGAATAGGAGATGGAAGGACCTCTGCCCTGTCTTATCCTGTCACAGAGGGAAGGAGGGAACAGAGTCCATGTTCACATGCAATGCAATCTAGGCTCTTGGGGGGAGGGAAAGGAACACTGATGGGGGGAAGGACATGGAAGAAGGGAGGAAGGGGTGAAGAAGAGAGGAAGGGGATGGAGGAAGAGAAGAAGGGGATAGAGGAAGGAAGGAGGAGATAGAGGAAGGGACGAAGGGGTTGGAGGAAGGGGATGAAGGGAGGAAGGGAAGGAAGGAAGGGGATGAAGGGAGGAAGGAGATAGAGGAAGAAGATAAAGGAAGGGAGAGAGGAGATAGAGGGGGAAGAAGGGGATGGAGGAAGGGAGGAAGAAAATGGAGGAAGGGAGGAAGGAGAAGGAAGGGAGAAGTGAGATGGAGGAAGGAGATGAAGGGATGAAGGAGATGGAGGGAGGGAAAGGGAAAGAGGACTCAAAGCAAAGTATGTATGGAACCCACTACTCTGTGTACTAATGATCTATTTAGCTGAAAAGAAAGCAGATCAGAATTCTGTCAGCATGAAAAGTTAATCCAAGAATGAGAGTTTTAACGAGATCGTTCTAAAACTATAGGCTAAACGGGTCCTTCAGAACAAACCAATGACTTCAAAGTAGACGGTTCCTTTCGGGGCATTAAACCAGGGCCCCCATTTACTTGCTTTCACTATAAAATCCGCTCCCATCCTTCTCATTTTAGGAGAGCCTGGCTTTGGCCTCTTCTCACTCTTGTGTTGGTGTAGGCCAGGCCATACGTATTCAAATGCCGTTCACTTCCCTCAGCCACGGTGGCTGCTACATGGGCGTCTATCACTGTCCCCATCACTTAAACACCCAAGCAGTTTCAACCTCATTAAACAGGACTAGAAGGAAGCTCAGCCACCAGGGCTCCCACTTGCAATTATATGAACAAATGATCATAAACGATTCAGCATAATCACTTCACTGGTGTCCATCCCTCCCCGGGGGAAAAAAGATTATTACAATATTGATCAGACCAACGGTGTTTCTGAATTTGAATTCAATCACCTTCATAGGGTAATGGGCCAAATCCTTGCCAGCTGGGAATGACTAGTTGAGATCCAAATATGTATCCCAGCTAACGTAAAGCCTCGGTTTCTACCTTGCATCATGAGTCACACATAGTCCCCACCTTCTATCTCCCTGTGTCTCCCATTGAATCCACCTTCCACTTGGAGAGGACACTAATCCTATTTACTTCAAGGTCATACTTCTAGTACTTTAGGACTGTAATTCCAAGATACATCTGTACATATTTTGCCCTTACGCCAACTCAGGATCACCGTTTCCCAAACCAATCATGGAAGATGTCCCATTTCTAATTACTGCCTTCAACTTCTCAAGGCTGTCATCGGTCCCCAATCTTGGCACACCTGAAACATTTCTTTCTTTTATTACATTTTCCCACTCCCCTGCATAATTTCTACAGAAATTGGGCATCAGCATAAACAGACAAATGCTGATCGGCCCAAGCAGTGGTTTTATAGTCCTATCTGAGTGCATCTGCTCTTTCTCATTAGCTGGGTGCTTGTACAGCATAGAGTGTAGCCCCACCCCAAATTCCCCATCTTCCTGGGGCTTGGGATCCCCTCCCCGTCTCTCTGACAAGTGGGCTTAGGCATAGAGCAAGCTGTAATTTTCTTTCTCTTTTTTTCTTTCTTTTTTAAAGATTTATTTTTATTTCTGTGAATGTGACTTTGTGTGAATGTATGGCATACATGTATGGGTGCCCTGGGAGGTCAAAAGAGTCTAATCCGTGGAGGTGCAGGAGGTCAGAGCCAACAATGTTGGGTAGTGGGAACCAAAATAGGTTCCTCTGAAAGAGCAATGAGCACACTTTACCTCTGAGCCATGTCTCCGCCTAAGCTAACCTAACAGCACAGAAGCCAGGCAGGCCTCCAGCTTCTGTGTGATATAGTAAACTTAAGTCTATTAAGGAATCTTTGGTTTTGGAAATAGACCATTTCTGTTTTATTTTTTACATTAATTACTAGCACTCGTTTCCTTTTTGAGCCCTATGAAATGCTGGCTGTAGAGACTCAATTCAGTTGAGCCAAAGCAGACATGGACTCCAGGTTCTCCCAGCATCCCTCAGTACCTACATGTTACAGGCATGGCTGGCATACCCTACCCTCTGCCCTGAACTTTCCGTCTGAGGGCTGGGCCTCCCCTCCCCCTCAAAGGTCTTCCTTACATAATCCAGACTTTTGGGACCCCTGTGGTCTCTCCATCCCCAACCCTACTCGGGAAGCCCATCCCTGAATTTCTTTCTCCCTGGCTGCATGCACACTTTCTCTCCCCAGCTCCCTATGGTGACTTCCCTGCCCTTCCTTGGGACCAGTAAACCTACCCCAGAGTGGCTTCGCAATAAACCTGACTTTATATACTTTAATTGGCTTGAATTGGCTCATTTCATCCATGCGGAATAACTTAAATCTGTTTCTCTTAGCTCCAAGGCCAGTTTAAAATCTTAAGTTGTGCCCCTTTTTATTTTGTGGTTTGTGGGTTTGGCAGTGGTGTTAGTAGTGGTGTGTGTGCTCACGCATGCATGAGTGTGTCTGTTTCTCTTTCAGATAGGGTCTCACTTTGTACTCTTGACTGGCCTAAAAGTCACTATATATATACATATACATACACACACACACACACACACACACACACACACACACACACACACCAGGCTGTCCTGGAACTCTCAGAGATACACCAGCCTCTGCCTCCTGAGTGCTGAGACTAAATGTGCCCCATCACATCCATAACAAACTGCTTGCTGACATATTAGTATTTGAAAAGTTTTCAGCTGCTTTTTGAGACTTCATCTCCCAACCCCCTAACTCCTTGCTTTACCCTAATTAAACCACAAATCTAAGTGCAAAATCTGAGGTTGAAATCTGAATTCACTGCCCTTTGCCTTCTACTCCCACAGTCAAAACATGCGCAAAAGCACTTTTAGTTATCTATATATGGCTTATTCAAAAGCAATGATTTTCCTTCAACTAGCTGCCTAACTGAAACAGTCATGCTCAAGGCAAATTCAAAGGATGAATTAGTGATCCTGGGCAAGTGACTTCATTTCTCTGTGCTTCAGTTCCATGTCCTTTAAAGGAACCAGTAGGAATAGCTTCTTTATATGAAGTTTAAAATGCATACTTGACTCCTCTAGCAGTCTCAGGTACTGGTTCCATCTTGTGGAGTAGGCCTTAAATCCAAGCAAAAAGTGGTTGGGTTTTACTGCTGTGAACAGACACCATGACCAAGGCAACTCTTATAAAAAAAAATGTAATTGGGGCTGGCTTACAGGTTCAGAGATTCAGTCCATAAACATCAAGGCAGGAGCATGGCAGCATCCAGGCAGGCATGGTGCAGGAGGAGCTGAAAGTTTTACATCCTTATCAGAAGGCTGCTGGGAAAATACTGGATTCCAAGCAGCTAGGATGAGGGTCTTAAAGCCCAAACCCACAATGACACACCTACTCCAACAGGGACATACTTCTAATCATGCCACTCCCTGGGCCAAGCACATACAAACCATCACAGTTGCTGTTAAGGAGTTTGTAACTCCTGGGAAAAGACTACAGACTCAGTCCAATTATAATTAAAAGATTTATTGGTCAGCAGCTAGCCAAAGGAACAACCTCTGAGCCAAATTTGTGATTGCTGTGAGAAGCAGGGTGAGGAAAAGATTCTTAAAGGAGAACACCACAAGACCTCCAGTGTCTACACTGAAGCAAGCAAAAATTGGTCTGTTCTGCCAAGTGACCCAAAACAATCATTGGTGTTTGTGTAAACAAGTTACAGAAGCCAGAAGACCAGTCAGTCACATCTTAACAAGTAGGTAGTCATTTCTGGGTGGGGGCACTAAGTCAAGGTAACTGGGAACTCATCTTCCAGGGACTAGAGTAAGAAATAAAAGACTAGTGGGTACCAAGATGGATGCCTAGCACCAAATTTCTTGAGCCATCACTGTCACTCCCGTCACATTTGTCACACCGCTGCGCCAGCATATTTTGCAAGCAAGTTGCTGTTGAAGGTCACAGGTTTTGTCGTGGGTGATGTTGATGAGTCTATGCCTCCTCTGGTAGCATACCAGTACCTTCCAGCACTAGTAGGGATGAAGTTTCTAGTAGGCACCAGTTCAACTTGACCATGTTTGAGGACATAGTAAGTGTGTCCTTTAATAATAAGGCCTTACCATCAGGCCAAGAACCTAAGATCGGACAGGTCATAGGCCCTAGGGGAAAACCGAATCCTATTATTCTGCTAAGGACACAGCAACCAAATGGCTCCTAATGACAGACTGCTAGACCATAGATCAGCGCCTCGACGCTCATCAGAGACGCCTCTTCCTGTATCATATGGGAATTAACACAGAGTCCCGTAACTGGACAATGTGCAGAGAGTGAGCGACCTTAGAACACTCAGTCCTAAGTGATGGGCTGTCTTCGTCAGACCCATCCCCCTGAGGCTCAGGGACCTATGTGGAGGAGGAGGCAGGAGGGTCGTAAGAGCAGAAGTGATGAGTGACTCCAAGGAAGTAAGTCTTCCAGACACAGCATGAGAGGTATGTATGTGAACTCACACACTGTGGCAGCATGCACAAGCCCTGTGGAGAGAGAAATGGACACCGGGTCCCACCCTAACCCACATGCTATTTGCAGTTGGTATCTGCTGGCAAAGAGAAAATCCATTTTCTTCTATGGAGTCTCTCCAGCTGCATCAACCACACTTCCCCGGAGGCCCCATGCTCAGGGATAATGGACTCCATGGTGGGTTTTGGTGGTGGCAGTGTTTTTTTTTTCTTTGTCTTGTTTTGTTGTTTAGTAGACTTTCTGCTTTGCCATTTCATGTCTTACTGATTCTTTGTTTCCATTTTCATTCTCCAGCTTTGGGGCTTTTGTTTTTTCTTAGACAGGGTTTCTTTATGGCCTTAGTCCTGGAACTCACTGGGTAGTACATCAGGCTGGTCCCAACCTCAGAGATCTGACTGATTCTGCCTCCCAAGAGCTGGGGTAAAATGCATGCACTACCACACCTGCATGTGGTTTGTTCTGTTTTGTTTTTTAGAAGAGATAGAGGAGACCAAAGTTGGGTGCGTAGAGAAGTGAGGTTCTGGTGGAGAATTGGAGAAGTGGAAAAACCTGATCAAAATATATTGTATGAAAAAAAAACCTAAAAAATAAAATAGCAGTACCTAGTCTTTGCTTGGCCTTACAGATATGCAGAAGGAGCAAAGCCCTTGAGAAATAGCTGGTCTCCTGTGGTAGCTCACAAGGACTGAGTAAAGAGTTGTGGCACATGACTAAAAAAACCTTCATCTAATATAAAGGAAGCATTTCAAAACACTCAACACTCGAGGAGGATAAAGGGAGGTGGAGGGGGGAGGGAGGGAGGAAGTTCCAGCAAGAGGGAACAGTGAAAGAGCCACAGTGTGTGGTACAAACAAACCTGGCAGACCTTTCTGGGCCAGCTTCAAAGGCCAACTTGAACTTAAGTAGTCAGATTTCAAAGGCAGTAGCAAAGGCTTCCCTCTGGCAGCATCTATTTCCTTAGGCAAGTATGTTCCCTGTCCCATCCTGTCACTGGCATTGGCCGTGCCAGTGTGTCTGATCAACAGGAAGAAAGTGGAATTGAACAAGAGCTTGCACGTAGGGGCAGACGCTGACCCACTTGGAATCTTTCTGCCATTGTGGGAACAAACCTACTCTAGAGAGTAGAATGACGGGAAATATGTGACCCCCCCTAACTTCCAGAACTGACAGTCATAGCAACCTAGTTTCCTAGAATTAGCCTCAGGTGCACTGGTGAGCTGGCCAGGACCAGAAAAACAAAAAAACAAACAAACAACAACAACAACCTGTTCAACAGAGCCCAGGCCAGACCTGTGACCAAAATAAATGATGGTCATTTTAAAGCCACTGTATTTAGGGTAGTGTTAGGTTTCGAACCTGGGACAAATGGCTTAGGTGCCTATGTAACATATCAAAGTGGACCTGGCCACCAGGATCTCCCTGCAACAGCCTCTATTCTCTGGTAACAAGGCCTCCCTGACTGGCCTGCCCTGCCCCTACCCTGAACTCTCCAGTCCAGGGTTCTGGGATGCTCTTCACAACCATTTTGGTTACCTGCTTTTTTTGTACCTTTGGGCCTCTTGGCTGCTGCACTAGGCTACCCTTTCTCCCTTCTCCTTTCCCCACCTCTCCCTCCCTACATGACCCAGTTCAGTCTGGTCGTGACCTCATCTGGACTCTCCCAAATGTCCCTGCCTCTAACTAGCTCTCCCACACATCTGCAATAAGTTTTCTCCCCCACCATACCTAGGAGCAGGCATGTTTTCTTTCCTTTTCCTCTTTCTTTCCTTCTTTCTTTCTTTCTTTCTTTCTTTCTTTCTTTCTTTCTTTCTTTCTTTAATTCAGGTACCTTTTGAAAACGTTGGAAGCTTGCTGGGGTTATTGGGTGATGTCTCAATCAGTAAGGTGCTCACCTTGACAACAAGAGAACCTAACTTCTCCAGCACTGTAAAAAGCTGGGTGTGGTGGTGCGATGGCTAGCCTTTGTAATCTCAGGGCTGTGGAGGTAGAGACAGGAATGCCTGGGGCTGGCTTGCCAGAGTCAGTCTAGATGAGTTAATTGCTAAATCACAAGCTCTCAAAACAAATAGAAGGTAAGAACGATTGGAGAAGACTCCCAGATTTGGTGTCTGTCCTTTATACACATGCATACACAACACACCCTCCATGGGCATGTAGACACGGACACATCAGACACATTCATACATAGTCACCTATAAAGCCTAGTGCTAAGAGAGAATGGTTAAAAGGTGTGGGCAGGTGTCTGTGCACTTGGGAAACCTGAGACACATTTAGATATCAAAATAATTACAATGTAAGTTTGCCTTAAAATAAATAAGCTGACAAGTGATTACTGAGAATAAATGACAGTAATTTATGATATTTCAGCCTTTTACTCAAGGTATCTGAATCACTCAGAATTTATGTCCCAGATCTGAGGATCCTCACTGATTATTTTTATTATTTATTTAATATTCACACATGCATATATGTTTGGATCCTTTCCACCCTTCATTTCCTACCTTCCAAATGCTCTCAGGTTCATGTGTTCTCTCTTTGTCTTTTAAATTCAATACCCACTAAGTTCACATGTGCTGCCTGTATGTGCATGGGTGTAGGACCGTCAACCAGAGCATGTCCATCAGGGCCTTTATCCTGAAGGGACTAACCTTCCATCTTCTAGTAGTCAACTAGATGACTGCCAGTGGCTACCCAGCTAGGGGTCAACTTCATGAGCCCCTCCATCCATGCTGGTTTGGGCTAGCTTGATCTTGTGCACGTCTTATGCATGCAGTCTATGAGTTCCTGTGTACAACCATGTTGTCATGTCCAGCAAATACTGTTTCACTACAGACATTCATTCCCTCTGACTTTTACAATCTTCCCCCACCAGCTTTATGATAACCTTTATGATAACATCTTGACAAGCAACATCTAATCTCTAAAATGCCATCAGAGAGAGAGAGAGAGAGAGAGAGAGAGAGAGAGAGAGAGAGAGAGAGAGAGAGAGAGAGAGAGAGAGAGAGAGAGACAGGATTTCTTTATCCGCAACTCTGCTCAGCTCTGTAAACCAGGCTGGCCTTGAACTACAGAAAGTGGCTGCCTCTGCCTCCTGAGCGTTGAATGGGCACCTCATCACTGACTCATAAGTTTAATTTTTTTAAAAAAAGCAAACAAAGAAGCTGGGCATGGCAGTGCACACCTTTCTTCCCAGTGCTCAGGAGGATCTCCCTGAGTTCAAGGCTACCCTGCTCTTCATAGTGAGCTTTAGGACAGCCAGAGCTACACAGAGAGACCCTGTCTCAAAAGCAAAACAAAAACCACAAACAAACAAAACCATAAACATAAACAAAAAATGTATGTTATTTTTTCTGTAAAAGGATGTGTGCGTTTCTTAGGAATTGTTTTTTAGCGATGTATTTACTTTATGAATATGAGCACACTGTAGCTCTCTTCAGACACAGTAGAAGAGGACATCGGATCCCATTACATGTGGTTGTGAGCCACCATGTGGTTGCTGGGGATTGAACTCAGGACCTCTGGAACAGCAGTTGATGCTCTTAACCACGGAGCCATCTCTCCAACCCCTCCTTAGGAATTTTTAATAGAAACCAACAAATACAATTGCTTTCCCTGAGCAGGTTTTCAAGCAACTAAAACAGTCATTTTATTATCTGTGAGGGCGAGAGTGGGAGGTGCACATGCTCAGAGGACAGCTTTGTGCAGTCAGTCCCCTCCTCCTGCCTTTAAGATGGTTCTGGGAACCAAACCGAGGTCACCAGACCGGGCCTTTACTCAACAAGCCACCTCACCATTTTTAAATTGGCTTCCTCCACCTGAAATCCCAGCATTCTAGGAGGCTGAGAATCATACTACTACAAGTTCAAGGCCAGCTTGGGCTACAGAAGACCCTAAGAGGAGGTGGGGTAAGGAAGCTGTAGGTCACAATGTTATCTTTGTCCAGTAAAGTTTGTTAGAGGCATGGCCAAAGGCTTGCTTCCTCTGCAAGATCCAGAATTAGACAGACTTACCTATGATCAGTGTGGGGGGTGGGGGGGGAGGCAGTCTCTCCCCTTCCCACTGGCAGAGCAGCTGCCAGAGGGGGAGGGGGAGGGAGGGAGGGAAGGAGGGGGGAGGGGGAGGGAGGGAGGGAGGGATTGGAGAAGGATAGGAGGGAGGCTGTATGTGCTTAACAGGAAGTACTAGAGACTGCCCAGTGCAGCTCAGCAGAACCCAGTGCTCAGCACATACTAGCCTGTGGTTCGACCTCCAACATCAGCACCACCAAAATCAACAACTAAATAAAGTGCACAGGTTTTTAAAGTGCGTGGGCAGCAGCAATGGGAGGGATGCTGGAAAACTGCATCATCATGTTGCTTAGAAGTTTCTTAGGTGCAACATTGTTTAGAAACACTCCTCTAGAAGACAGTTTCCTGATGGGAACTTCTGCTGAAATGAAAGCCCCAGATTGTCCTCATCTGTAAGGTTTTAAAAGTAATATTAGGGTTTGTGATGAAAGCTAATGATAAGTGCTATGGTCTAAATGCCCCCACCGTCACTCATATTTAAAACGTAATCCCTATTGTTAGGTATTAAGAGGTGGACCCATTAAGAGAGGATTAGGTTGGGAGGGCTCTGCTCCTCATCAATGGATTAATCCATTTGAAGATTAGTGGATTAATGGGTTAATGGGTTATCTATGAGGGGGTGAGTTTTAAACCAACTTGGCCCTATCTCTTGCCTGCATTCTACTGCCCATGCAATACTGTTTGTCATGTCTGGACTTCAGTGTGTCAACACCAGCCCCTGTTACACATGGCTTCTCAACCTTTGACTTCCCAGCCTCTAGAGTCACAGGCTAGATCATTCCAAATATGGTCCTTAGTCTGATATTCTGTCATTGTAACTAAAATGGACTACATCAGTAACAAAGAAGAAGTCTGGATGTTCATGAACAAAAATAGCAATTTTTAAAACATGCTTACCATGAATGACTGGGCAGAGTGGAGCAGCTGTAAACCCAGCAGAGGAAATACAAACGGAAAAACCGAGGCATTCAAGGCCAGCCTCGGCTACTCGGCAAGTGTGCAGTGAGATCCTGGCTTATAAAGGGGGTAGCGCTGGCACATGCCTTTTCATCCCAGCACTCAGGGGGCAGAAGCAAGTCCATCTGTGAGTTCAAGGCCAACCTGGTCTACAGATCTACTTCCAAGACAGCCAAGGCTATACAAAGTAAGCCCTGTTTCAAACATACAAACAAACAAACAAAACACAGGAAGACAAAACGCTTGCTAAACATTTTCCTTCGATTCTTCTGAGTAAAAACTAACCTTTTGTGTCAGCTGGCATGCAAATATTTCTCCTGTGACACTGAATTGATATGGTTGAAAACCACACACTCAGCAAAATTATACATTAAAAAGAACGTGTTTAGGAATTATAGTTTGACCACTAAAATTTTATGCAACTTTGTAACTAGAATGTTAACAAAAACAGTAATTGGTATCTTGAGAGATGCTTGGATGGCCCAGGCAGGCAGCCCTGCTTGGTTGGAGTTTGCCTCAAGGCTATTAAAATGCTATTAAAATGATTGTGTGGAGTTACAGGGATGGAAAATAGATTAGACTTTGCTAGGGCTAAGCGTGGGGGTGGAAATGGAAGGGCATGGGTGTGAAGGAGACCTTTTGGTGGCTTTCCTTCATCTACAACTTTGATAAAATTGCAAAGAACACCCCATACCTACCGCCATTCATGCCAAACTGATAAAAACTAATAATCCCTGTGGATCATTCTAATGACCGATAACTATTTTCTTACTTTGACATGGTACTACAATCACACCAATTTCTATTGAAGAGGATGGATATGTGAGCTCTCTCTATACACTCTGCCTTGGTTTTGGTGTTTGTAAATTCCCTGCAAATCTATAATTACACAAAATCAGGAGATTTAAAGTAGCATCCAAGGACAGTAGAATGAGAGCAGTTCAGTGCTTGTCTTGCAAGGGTGAGGACCTAGCTCAGTTCCTACAAACTTATATAAAAAGTCAGTCATGGTCACACAGGCTTATAACTCCAGCACCAGGGAGCCGGAGATTGGGCGGGGCATGTGAGTATGTAGGACTTGGTAGGCAGCCAAGAGGTCCTGTCTTAAACCAAAACAAACCAAAGCAAACACAAACCAAAAAAAAAAAAAAAACACACACTCTCCTCTCTCTCTCTCTCTCTCTCTCTCTCTCTCTCTCTCTCTCTCTCTCTCTCTCACACACACACACACACATACACACTGGTGGCTGAGGTTAGGAGAAAAGTTCTGAGTGGAGCCGGAAGGATGGTATCTAAGGAAGCAGAGGGCAGAGCGACATGCCCTGGCTGGACCTGGAGTCCACTTATCTCAGAAGGATGATCCCAGCGGTCATTGTTTGTGTTTTCTTATATACACCAGAAGGGGTTCTATTCCCCAAATTGAAGGTTCTTTTTCTCTTGCTGTTGAAGACTACACATAATTTAGCTCCCACTATTCAAACTTGTCTTCCTTCAGAATACATTTACATTTTGAATATGGTTGCTTTCTTTGTTCAGGGCCTACCTGGTCATTTAGGAAGACATTATTTGACTGTACGGGATTTTATTTAAGGGGAAAAGTGTTGGGAGGAAGGCTTACATCGGATGAATGCGCCTTCCCTGTGGAGACAGTCTGGCAACTGGCATCTGAAGAGTGATGACCCACGTGTAAACAGAGACAGAGGAGTCAACCAAGCAGGGGTGCTGAGTGTGGAACCCCTCAACTCAGGCATCAAACCCATCGGGGTAAAGGGGTCACCATGGGACCTTTTTAAAGTGCAGTTCACCTGAGTGTGTTCCAGAGTTTCAGAGTCTATCGATCTACAGATGAGGTACAGGAATCTGCTCTGTACAGTGACCCCCAGGGGATGTTGATGCTGTTTCTCTGAGAAACACTTTGGAAAACACAGGCTTAAATCTTCAACCAGGAAAAGACTGTCCCACTGGCTTTTGTGTAGTTAGCCGACTTCCTGCTGAAGCAGTGCAGTTTGGAGGAACAGTGAGCTGTGGAAGAGACAGCCCAGCCACGCTTCAGAGACATGCTGAGCAAGCTAAAAGCATGTCGACATTGCTTCCAAAGCTGGGGACTGACAGCGCCTGACAGCCAAGCTGGTACTGGTGTCATTGGGCATCTTGGCTTATTTCACCAGGCCTAAGACGTTAGGAGGAAAATATCCCCCTAACTAGTTTCTTCCTCTGAAGCAGCACTATGGAATAGCAATGTGGGGAATTCGAACATCAACTTTCTAGTTACCCACTTATCACAGGGGAGAGCTCTAAATCATCTGCCCCTAGGCAAACGGCGAGGTTCATGAAATTTCTTGAATGTCGGAAAATGTACTTTTGAAAAATACATGCCAAGTTCTTTAGAGCTTAGGAACATCTCACGATGTGAGGGGGAGTGGAGTTGAAGTGGAACTGAGCATGGATGCAGGCAAAAGGCTCACTGGCGGGTGATTAAAAACATAAAGAAAATTCCAAGCCCGTGTGAAACTGTGCTGCGTTTAGGTTCTTAAAAAGGTACACACCAGAATGGTGCGTGTTTATAGGCATTGTGTATTCCGGAGAACATTATAATAGCATCTGTATTGGGGTAAACCTTTCTAGCTCTTCAAATCTATTGTCCTTGGACAGAGGACATAGCAGATAAGGAGCAGGGAGGATGCTTGATCTTAGCCCAAAGGAAGAAACAATTGTGTTTGGGCTTCACAATCTTAAAACCCGGAGCTAAAGAGATGGCTCAGCAGTTAAGACCACTTGCTGCTCCTGCAAAGAACCGGAGAGTGCAACTGCAGCACCCACATGGAGGCTCACAACCATCTGAGACTCCAGTTTCCAAGGATCTGATACCTGTTCTTCTGATCTCCACAGGCAAGTGCGTGGTACACATACAAACAGGCGGGGACTCACATAGCCTTCACTTATTGAAACACTGTTATTTGTTCCTCCCCTAGGTGAAGGCAGCTGGGAGTACAATGGCGAGCCAGCAGGGTCATGGTCCCATTCGGTTATTAACTTCCTTTTGTTGGATTGTTGTATGGGTAAAATTCATATATAGGGTCTCGCATAGAAGTTATGGCTTTATTACCAGCCTTAGACCCTGTCAGATCCAAATGTCCGATTACAGTAAGATGACCGGCGCTTGGTTTTATTAGTTGAAGATCTCCAGCTTTGAGGTAGCTGTGGGACTGCTGGGTCTTCCGTTCTGTTACCTTTTCTGTCCTCATCTAGCTTAAGTAACGCTTCACATCTCAACAGTGATCAACACTGAAGGCTGAAAGGGAGCGGTCTCTGAACAGCCACTTAGGTTGTTGAATGTGCGGACCGGTGCCACATGCTCCTGTTTCTTATTTGTGCTGCTCTGTCTTTTTCTGCATTCAGAGTCACCTCTAAACGCTGCCATGTGAGAATATTAGCAACCACTAGGTGGAGTCCTTACTTACCATCGAGCCTGGGCGCTTCCCAACTTGTGCCCCCTTCGAAACGGAAGACTGCCACTCTCAAGTAAGCCAGGTAGCTCTTCGCAATCAAGATAAAATAAGGCAGACTGGCATCATGCTGGTGGCCTTGGTGGATATATAACATTCACAATGAGTAGTTTGCCAGGTGTTGTGGTGTATGCCTGCAATTCCAGCACCTGAGTGGTAGAGAAAGAAATCGGCAGGAGCTTAAGTCATCCTCAGATACACAGGGAGTTCAAGATCAGCCTGGGCTATGAAACAAGTCTCCGAAACAAACAAACAAACAAACAAATGACTATTGTTGGTAGAGGGGTGAATTGTGGCCCTCAAAGTATGTTCACGTTGTAATTCTTGTCAGTATAACCTTACTTGGAAAAAAAAAAAAAAAACCTCTTTACAGGTCTAATTAAGTGTCTCAAGATTAGGTCATTCTGGACTATCCAGATATTACCTTAGTCCAATGTCAAGTATCTCTGTAAGGGCAGAAGAGGAGAAAGTCCTGTAAAACACAGACGATGGAGTGATGCAGTCACAGGCCAAAGGCTGACTGAAGTCACCAAAGATGGAGGAGGCTGTAGGACTTTCTTGGATCTTCATGGGACGAGGCAGATTGTGGCACCTTGATTCTGGGTCTCCGGCCTCCAGAATTGTGAAAGGACATTTTGCTTGCTTGCTTGCCTGCATGTATGTATCTGCCATATGTTGCTATTCAGAGGCCAGAATAGGGAACTGGAGTTGCAGGTGATTGTAAGATGCTCCCCGGGGATGATGGGAACGGAACTCCGGTCCTCTGGAAGGTCAGCAAAGCACTCTTGGTGCAGAGCCATCTCTGTAGCCCCAAAGAATAGTTCTTTAACTACTAAACGTGTGGCATTCTTTTTATAGCAACCTTGGAAACTGGTTTTTGTTCTGTTAAGCAAAACTGTGTCAAAATAAAGGAAAGTGTTTAATGAAATCACAAACTCTAGTACTTACGTAAATATTCAATCTGCTAGGACATAGACCTTCTATACATGCGCCACTTGAGCACCGGTGTTCATGCTGTTGAGAGGCAGCATTACACTAAAGACTTATATTTTGATTCCCTCATAGATAACAAACCTTGTCCCCTTCCTGAGAACGTACCACTCCCATACGTCAGGAACAATGAGGTGTTCAATTGCCCGTGACAATTTCTCTAAGTGCAGCATTAGAAGCAAAGCAGGGATTACATAGAGATAAATGCACATTACAGCTGTCCCTGAATAAGCCATTCTTGTCTTATTTATTATGACCTTGCAGGGCACTCATTCAAGTCCAGTCAGCAAACACTGGGCACGTAGCAGGTGCCTGGGACTCCCACCAGGTGCTGAGTGGGCAAAGAGAAATCCAAGTTCTTGCAGCCTGGTTCACTGAAACAAGTAGGACTCAGGCATGTGATAGAGTAGAAAGCACAGGTAGGAGACACCTTCACCCAGGATGCAGTAAGAGAAGATGGGGCTGGGGTGTGTGCCTTGAAGTCTTATCTAGCAGGATGAAGGTTAGGGGTATATTGTAGGGGAGAACTGCTGCTTGAAACAGAGGACCTCGTGTGACCTTTAGTCTCCATTGTCAACTGAGTGAGGTCTGGAATCACCTGGGAGGTGAGCCTCCAGACATGCCTTGGGGGATTTTCTTGATTAGGTTAATTGGAATGAGATGATTTGCTCACTGCCACCACAGGTGGTGCCATTCCCTAGGCTGCATAGAAATTGGAAGGTGAGCCAAGTACAAGCATTTAGTGTGCTCTGCTTCTGGAGTAGCTGCCTGGAGCTCCTGACTATGGTGGACTGTGACATTGAACCATGAGCCAGAAGAGGCTCATTCCCCTTAAGTTGTTTTTGTCAGGACATTTTAGCATGGCAAACGGAAAAGGCTCTAAAATAACTAGAAACCAGGAATAGGATGTCTGGATTAGAGTTCCACTATGGGCAGGCTGGGGAACGAAGTTGAAGGGCCTTGGGAAGGAGCTTGAGTTTCTTACTTAAAACCAGATGGAAAGTCTTCCTACAGGTTAACATGATAGGATCATGTTGCTTTTAGGAAAGAAAACCTGCTGGTGTTCATTTCTAGATAAGAATAGGACAGGAAGACCTGGGGTGCAGCCCAGCTGTAGCGTGTATGCCCAGTGTCTGCAGGGCCCTGATTCACTCCCCGGTGCTAAAAAACAGCAAATGGGGCAGGACTAGTCCAGGTATCAGGGAAGAGGCATCAGCCTGGGGCTGAAAAGGAGGTCTGGAGGATTTCTGGAGGATTCATTAAGGGTTGCTTTTCAGAACTGGTTGAGAACAAAGAAAGGAAAAGCAGAACTCGAGACTTTTTTTAGTTTTGAACTCCTGAAAGATCAACCCCAATCTTTCGATTCATCCCTACACCAGCTTAGTCACCTGTATAAAATAAGTCCTCAATTTATTAGCAGTTGAATCAAACTTCCCAGGTTGCTCTTGGAGGCTGGAGTTTTGGGGACTTGCCACAGACTCCTTGAATCCCCTTCAAGTATATAAAGTTGCTAGGCAAGATGACTGGCAGCTCTCACAGGGCATTCCTGGTCTTGTTCATCTGCCCACGTGGCTTCTTACTGGATTAATGGCCTGGTTCATGAATCACATCGACTGTCAGAGCAGAATGGAGCGCTAACTGTAGGTTTCATTTTGCTCTTTCCTGACTCTGTTGTTATTCTGAGCTCCAGGCAAGGGTCAGATACTGGTGAAATCGCAAATACCACTTCCCCTGCTCGCAACTCTCTCAGGTATGAGTAGTACATACATACATACATACATACATACATACATACATACATACATACACACACACACATTCAGTCTTACAGAAAAGCCACTGTTCATTTCTCTCTTAATATAACCTCTAAAAGAATCTCAACAGCTCAACTGACTGAAGACTTTATAAATTTTGTTTGGACTGGGTGGCTCAGCAAATGTAGGACCGTGCTCTTGGAATGATGGATGAAGTTCACCTGCAGACATGCTTCCCATGCCTCCAGGTTCCTCAACAGCTTCTATACCAAGAAGAGAAGGAAGGCAGGAAAACAGGTGTGCCTTCTACAGAGGCTTGAGGCTGGGGAACCCTGAGCCTTGCCAACTTGGTATGTCCAGGCACCATTGTGCACTAGGCTGAACTCAAAGGAATGAAGCTTAGCTGGGCAGGTGGTAAGAAAGGAACTCGCCCTGTGTGAGTGTAGAAGGAACAGCCTTCTTCAGGGATGGTTTTCAGTGAAATACTTCTCTTTTTCAGGGGTGAACAAGGGCTATATAAGCCTAGGGGAATCAGTAGGGGTTTGGGGGCTGAGTATACATTATTGGCTGGGGCTAAGGTGCTGGGAATGTTTCATTTGCATAAAGAGGAATTCCAAGTTCTTGTCGGACATGTCCTTACAGGGAAAGGGGAAGTTCAGCCTGTAATTTGGCCACTGGGCTATGTGACCACCTCAAGGATGGCAGAGATCCGGATCATTAGGTGTAGGTGCACTGGGTCATGCAAGCCAGAGCAAGGAGGAAGCAGTCCTATTCCTGAGGAAGAGATTTTCTGGGGTTGGACTTGTCTGAACCTCATTCTTGCTCCAGACTGACTCCCCCAGTCCAACTCCACAAAGTCTGGAGGTGGCTGAAAGTTAAAATGAGTCTAGACTTTATCAGGATTCGGTCAACATTTTGGAGGGAGAACTCTTAGCACCCAGAGCTGGAAGATTTATTCTAAGGGTCTTGCATGGTTTCTTTCTTTTTTTTCTCCTCTTTTTTTACAATGAGTCTTGCCCACCCAGTAGCAGTTGGTATAAACTGTACCTCTCCACCCATGCACTTTCAAACCCCCCTGAAGGACTGTACTTCCCTAGGTGTGAGCCACGGTGAGAAGGGGAAAGTGAGCATCAGAGGAGGCACCTGAGGCTCGGTACAGCACCGCCTGAGCAGCGTCACCATCCAGGAACGGGAGGCACAGATCACAGCGCGTTCAAAGGACTCTGAAGATCCAGGTTAAATGTCAAGTCCAACTGTGAAGTTAGGAAAGGTCGTGAGCATTGAACTCTAACAAGGCAAATCTCAGCCCTTGCTGGCCACGCCTTTGGGCACATTGGTCCTATACTCTAATCAAGCTTTAATCTTAACCATACAGACTCTACCACTTCTAAGAGCTGGTGCGGTGTGTACCAAGGGCCATCATGGTACTCAGAGGGCAGCGTGAGGGTCTGTATTAATAATAACTGGTGGTCTTGCCTAATAGTTGGACCATGAGAAAAATGAGCAGGAGGAGGATTTTGGATCATTTTCCAGGGATGCATTAAAATCAAAGATGATCTTGATTGGATTGTTTATTCAAAACCTACGTGACAAATTCTATTGACTTATTTAACTCAATGTTTACTCTCAGAGACAGACTTACAGTCCTTGGCTGAGAGGTAAATCAAACACAGACAGTAAATAAGGTGCTCAGAGTAGGTCAGAATTAACTACTCCAATCCCTACCTCACATCAGTCACCAACAGTAACTGGGAGATTAAACTTAAGTCCAAGTGGATCAAGGACCTCCACATCAAACCAAATGCACTCAAGCTAATAGAAGAAAAAGTGGGGAAGAGTCTTGAACACTGGGGAAAATTTCCTGAACAGAACACCAATGGCTAATGCTCGAAGATCAAGAATTGACAAATGGGACCTCATAAAACTGCAAAGCTTCTGTACGGCAAAAGACACTGTCATTAGGACAAAATGGCAACCAACAGATTGGGAAAGGATCTTTACCAATCCTACATCTGATAGGGGGCCAATATCCAAAATATACAAAGAACTCAAGAAGTTAGACTCCAGAGAACCAAAAACCCTATTAAAAATGGGGTAGAGCTAAACAAAACACTCTCAACTGAGGATTATCAAATGGCCAAAAAGCACCTAAAGAAATGTTCAACATCCTTAGCCATCAGGGAAATGCAAATCAAAACAAACCTGAGATTCCACCTCATACCAGTCAGAATGGCTAAGATAAAAAAACTCAGGCGATAGCAGATGCTGGCGAGGATGCGGAGAAAGAGGAACACTCCTCCATTGTTGGTGGGATTGCAAACTGGTACAACCACTCTAGAAATCAGTCTGGAGGTTCCTCAGAAAATTGGACATTGAACTACCTGAGGACCCAGCTATACCTCTCTTGGGCATATACCCAAAAGATGCTCCAACATATAACAAAGACACATGCTCCACTATGTTCATAGCAGCCTTATTTATAATAGCCAGAAGGTGGAAAGAATCCAGATGCCCTTCAACAGAGGAATGGATACAGAAAATGTGGTACATCTTCACAATGGAGTATTACTCAGCTATCAAAAACAATGACTTCATGAAATTCATAGGCAAATGGAATGAACTAGAAAATATCATCCTGAGTGAGATAACCCAATCACAGAAAAACACACTTGTATGCACTCATTGTTAAGTGGATATTAGCCAAAAAGCTCGAACTACCCAAGATGAAATCTACAGACCACAGGAAGCTCAAGAAGAAGGATGACCAAAATGCGGATGCTCCCACTTCTTCTTAAAAGGGGGAAAATATCCATAGGAGGGGATATGGAAGCAAAGTTTAAAGCAGTGACTCAAGGACTGGCCATTCAGAGCCTGACACACATGTGGCCCATATATATACAGCCACCAAAACTAGATAAGATTGATGAAGCTAGAAAATGCATGCTGAAAAGGACTGGATATAGATTTCTCCTGAGAGACACATCCAGAGCATGTCCAATACAGAGGTCAATGCTAGCAGCAAACCACCAAACTGAGAATCGGACACCCTTGGAGGGAATTAGAGGAAGAATGGAAAGAATTGAAGGAGCTTGCAACCCCATAAAAACAACAATGCCAACCAATCAGAGCTTCTAGGGACTAAACCACTACCAAAAGACTATACATGGACTGACCCAGGGCTCAAACTGCATATGTAGCAGAGGATAGCCTTGCTGGGGCACCAGTGGAAGGGGAAGCCCTTGGTCCTGCCAAGGTTGGACCCCCAGTGCAGGGGAATATGTTGGGGGCACTAAGGGGGATGGATGCGGGGAATACCCATATGGGGGAGGGGGAGGGGAAGGAATGGGGGCTTATGGACAGGAAACCAGGAAGGGGATAACATTTGAAATATAAGTAAAGAAATATCTCTAAAAAAATTTTTTTAAAATGTCCAAACATAATTATACTACTTTTAGAAAATAAGACAGGACAATGGCTTTCTAGCCTTGGGGTAGGTGAAGTTTCTTACCAAAACTACAAATTGCTAACATCAAAAGCAAAACAGTATACCCTAGATTCTGTCAAAATTAACACTCTGATCACCAAGTGCTTTTAAGAAAGTGTCTTACTTTGGGGTTTGAGAAATGCCTTAAGAGTGCTTCCTACTCTTACCAGAAGACACGAATTCAGTTCTAACACCCACGCCAGGCAGCTTACAACCACTGAAGCTCTAGACCTGAGAGATAGATATGGCACGTGAGCACAAATACACACAAACACACACAAAATATATTTGCCTTTATCACTATTCTACACTCCTGCTCTTAAAAAACGCAATTAAGGAAATGAACAAGAAGCCGTAGTCTGGAGAAAACTTTGTAACATATAGCTAGCAAAGACTTGTATGCAGATATGTAAAGACCTCCAATGTGGCATTCAGAGTGGGTAGCTACAGTGGGAGAACCTATCATCTGTCATTCAGCGATAGATGTCTTTGTTCTTGTGGGTATGTAGAAAAAGTGATACAAAGTATATGGGAAGAAGAAAAACCTAGAGGGCATGGTGGCACATGCCAGCACTTAGGGGCAGGAGCAGGAGGGTCACGAGTTCAAAGCCAAACTAGGCTACATGACATGATCCTGTCTGAAAACAATAAGCACAACAAAATCCCTTTTGGTTGGTGGTGTCAGATGCATGACACTGTCCTTTGCCTCAGATAGAAAGCCAGCTCATCTGGATTACTGTTCGTGGTTTTCCCATCTAGTCTATAAAATCAAAGGATCTTGTTTTGAAATTTGTCTTCTTGAAGGTTAAATAAATGGACTCGAGATTGAAGAAAGTGAGGGATTTTTGTGGTTCCGAACAAATACACATTTTGAAAACTTTGGTGTTTTTACTAAAAAGATAGGTCTGCAACTACATGTGGTACAGACCTAACTCAGATACATTCTGTCAAAGATCATAATTTTAGCTACCTCAAAATTTGTAAATATTTTATACATATGCAGAATAACCGAATCAAAAACTGTTGTGACAGTACTGATGTTGATACAAAAATACTTCAGGGCTAGCAAGATGGCTCAAAAAGGTAAGGGCACTTGCTACCAAGACTGATCACCTGAGTTTAGTGTCTAAAACCCACGTAGTGGAAGGAGAGAGCCTAATCTTCTGACCTCCACACATTTATGAACACACACACACACACACACACACACACACACACACGGATCTAGACAGTCCCTCAAAGGTCCATGTATTAAATGTTTGGTCTTTAGCTATTGGAAGATGCTAGAGAGAGAGAACCCTGCCTGAGGAGAATGGAGTCCTTTTTACAGCAGCTAAATGGGGTTACCTGTCATTGATTCCCAGGCTTTCTACTTGAATAGAGAAGAACTAGTCAGCTTCTCTTGTCAGGTAGTAAATTTTCTGCCACCATTTATCTTACCTGAGACTGGCCATTTGGGGCGAGGCACTAGGAACGATTGGAAGTTAGGTTTTAATTGATCATATAGAGCATCCCGAGTCACTGGGTCAGGCCCAGTCATGGTCAGATTACCAGAGAGTGGAGGATTTGGTTCTTATTTTTGGCCTTTTATTTTCTTCAGAATACTTAAAAAAGTGAAACCTCATAAAAGGTTTTAGGCCACTGGGGAAGTGCTCTCAAAGGAAGTTGTAGGATATTGTCCCTTCATCTTGCTCCCAGCCATGTGCAATGGCTGATCATACAGACTGGACCCTCCAGTACTGTGAGTCTCGTATGTTTGCTCTTGATAATTTATTCCCAGTACCTGTTACAGTAATAAAAAGCTGACTAGAGGATATTTAGTCCCCCGACCTCGGCTGTGGGCAACCACTAATCTGCTATCATAGGGTTTTGTTTGTTTTTGTTTGAGGGCTTAATTTAATTTTGAGACAGAGTCTTAGGCAGCCCTAGCAGCTCTCAAAGTCACTATGTAGCTAAAGATAACCTTGAACTCCTAATTCTCCTGCCACTACCTCCTATGTATTACCACATCCAGCTACTGTAGTTCTACATATAAATAGACTTATACTGTATAGAGGCTTTTTTGTGATTGAGTTTTCTCTTAAAATCATACCTTTGAGGTGTATTGGTTTTATCTGTGTCAATACAGCTTTTATTGATTGATTGATTGATTGATTGATTGATTGATTGCTGAGATGGCTTCTTGCCATCTGAGAAGTTTGTTTGCAGTTCTGGGCTTGGAGCCTGGCTTTGAATTTGCTAGGCACCTGCTCAGCCACTGAGCGGCTCTCTGCTTCTGATGGGTGGTTTTCCATGGTGTGGGTCTATTAACTTGGTTTACCTACTCAACAGTAATGGACATTTAGCTGTTTTCGCTTGGGGCCATTATGATAAAGTTGCTATGCACGCATGCCAGTTTGGGCTTGTTTTCATCCCCCATGTATAGATACCTGGAAGTAGAATTTCGGGACTGCATAGTAACAAATCTAATTTTTAAAGATAACCAGTGATTGTTGGGGGAGGGCGGCAATGGGGGGAGGATGGGGAGGGGAACACCCATAAAGAAGGGGAGGGAGAGGGATTAGGGGGATGTTTGCCCGGAAACCGGGAAAGGGAATAACACTCGAAATGTAAATAAGAAATACTCAAGTTAATAAAAAAAAAAAAAAAAAAAAAAGATAATACCAGGGCTGAGGATGTAGCTTGGTGCTAGCTTGCCATATATGAGGCTCTGGGTTCAATCCCCAGGCCAAAACCAACAAATAAAACTGATAGTATCCCATTTGCCAGTCATTGCCATCTGTGTGTTCTCACCAGCAATGTGCGACAGATTTCAGTCGTACTATATCCTTGTCAGCATTTAGAAGTGTCAGTCGTCATGACTTGTCCATTACTGTGTAGTGATACTGTGAGTCTGCATTGTCATCTTCCTGATAAGTAACAGAACTGACACCTTTTCCTATCAATTACCCAGCAAACAAAGTGACAAAATAGCTAATCAAACATGATTTGTAAACAGGAAAACAAGCTGCATCCTGGTGGTATCGCTCAGGGCTACAGTGATTACTTTAAACTCTCAAGGCATCACCCAAAAATAAAAACAAAAGAAATAACCCCAGGCTTGCCCAATATAGGTACAGGAAACACAGAACAAATTAAACGATGTCTTCTCAACTGGTGCATATAATGTTGTCATCCTGTTACTGCCTATGGAAACCTCAAGACTGAATCTTTGAACCATTGACATAAGTAAGCACCTATATTCTATTGAACAAATTTATGTTCTGAAATGAAAGGGAGGAGGCATATAATTACATGAAATCATAAACAGAGATAGTTTCGCCTAGAAGATACTTGTTTCATAGCAATTTATTTAATTTTAATAATATATTAATATATAATATAATATGAGTGTGTTAAATCCCCTGGAACTGGAATTAAAGACAGTTGTGAGCTGCCATGTGGGCGCCAGGAATTGAACCCGGATTCTCTGGAACAGCCACCGGTGCTTTTAAACCACTTAGCCATCTCTCCAGCCCTAAAAATACTCGTTGAATAAAGGTATTTGGAATGGAGAAGAGACGCCATTTGTGACAATGACTTGGTTGAAATATTTCCACATTTCAACAAATTGTGTGAAGATAGTGAATATCTTTGTACTTGTGTCCTATGTCCTACAACTATAACACAGTATCACAGCCCAGGTGGCTTTAACAAGGGAAATAAACTCCCTACAGTTCTCCAGGCTTGAGGACCAAGGTCAAGGTAACAGCCTGTTGGATGTCCTCTCTTTTGGCTAGTAGATGTCTGTCTGTCTTGTCCTCATGATCTCCAATGGCTTTTGTTCTATATGGGGACACTGGGTCTTTTGTCTCCCCAAACTTATAAAAGTACTTGTCAGATTAGATGAGGGATCGTTCTAATGAATCAACACCTCTTTAAAGTCTGTCTCCCTGGATGTGGTGGAGTATGCCTTTAATTCCAGCACTTGGGAACCAGAGAAGGGGGATCTCTGAGTTATAGGCCAGCCTGGTCAACAGAGTAGGTTCCAGGAGGGCCAGATCGACACAGAGAAACTCT
The DNA here is from genome assembly GCF_011064425.1 of Rattus rattus. Lineage (NCBI taxonomy): Eukaryota > Metazoa > Chordata > Mammalia > Rodentia > Muridae > Rattus > Rattus rattus. The sequence continues at coordinate 53,441,663 of NC_046164.1, read as the reverse complement.
AATAATAATAATAACAATAATTAATAAAGGCTGTCTCCTGAGCAGAAGAGATGGCTCACAGTTAAGAGTATTTGCTAGGGGGTTGGAGCGATGTCTCAGTGGTTAAAGCACTGACTGCTCTTCCAGAGGTCCTGAGTTCAATTCCCACCAACCACACGGTGGCTTACAACCATCTGATGTCCTCTAATGTGTCTGAAGACAACGATACTGTATTCATACACTAAATAAATTAATCTTTAAAATAAAAGAGTATTTGCTAATCAGGTATAGTGGAGCATGGGACAGGGTAGGGCAGGCAGAGACAAGTAATCCATGAGTTTAAGGCTAGCCTAGTCTACACAAAGAAATACTATTTCAGAAACAAACAAAAACATTTGCTCAAAATGCTCAAAAACAAAAAGAAATGCTCAAAAAAGAGCGTTTGGTGCTCTTCCAGAAGGGTCATTAGGAAGTTTACAATCGCCTTGACTCTAGCCTTAAGCAACTCCGACTCTCCTCTGATCTCCTCAGGCTCCTACACTTCTATCTCTGGTACACAAGTATGCACATGTATATGCACACACATACACACAAAACACACACACAGTAAAAATAAATATCTCCAAATAGAATCATATTCTGGGAGTGAAGGATTGAGCTATAACAATCCATGAGGCGAGTCAGGTTTAGCAACTCCATAACTTCTATGTAACCCAGAAGACCTCAGCACCAGGATCCAACTAGCTAGGTCAGTCAGAGCAGGAAGTAAGCATGGTCAGCTCTGATCTCTGAGATAACCTCTGTACTATATGATTTGCCTGTGTCATGTATAACCTACTACCAGGCTCCAAAGTCCATCTCTTGAGACCAATGATATTTCTGCATATTTTAAATCACTGTTAAAAATATTTCTTTCTTCTGTTCATAAAATTAATGCATGCCCATTGCAGAAAAAAATCAAATATTAAATGTATATAAAAGAAAACAAATATCTTGGAAAGCTCTACCCAATGAGTAATATCCTCTGTTATTACCCTTTCTATAGAGCCATCAAAATGTTTTTTCTATGCAAATACTTGTACCTTGTGTGAGAGTCCAGATACCATTTGATCTCAAGTTTTATTCACTCCAATGACAAACATCAGTTCGTAACACACACATGCAGTACCTGACTCAGAAACAAGTGGCAGAGAGGCTCACAGGCAAGAGTCACAGTCTGTCCATCACTAGGTGAGTCTTGGGTGGTGGTCCCATCCTCTAGACCTTTTATCTTGGTACAGCCAGGGCAGCATGGTCAGTCATCCTCTGGTCAGAGAGCAAGACAGCACAACAGTCTTCACTGTTGCAACATCAAGACCTTTGCCTGCCTGCTGTGAGCCTCTGCTTTTATTATCTACAAGGGGCAGCCACACTGTAGTCAATCACACTCCAGCATTACATCATTATATAGTACTTCACATCTACTACACACAGCTGACAGGAGCTAAGTGCTCATTGCTGTAACATCCAGCTCAGTCCTATTTTTATTTCTTATTTCCATGCTCTCTACATTCCATCCCCTGAATCCTCAAGGCACTTGGGGATTCATGAGGACACACAGGCCAGGGGTACCAGAGTCGTGCATATCTTTTTCTGTAATATTCAGTTTGGCAAAGCTTGTATGGTGGTGTAATCTTAAAGTTAACCTCTCTAGTCTTGTTGGTAGGTTACACCATTTGCATTAGAGGTTTTTCATGAAATATGAGCATTAAGTTGGAACATGCTTTCCTTTAGAAATGGTTTTACCAATTGTCTAGTTCAATTTGCTTCTAACGTTTTTGGATCATGGCGTGGTATGGGAGATTTAGCTCCATACCAGTCTCCATGGGGCAAGTCTTTTGCAGATTCGCCATCGTGTATGATCAGATCTTTGCATAGATCATGTTGATAATGGCTGCCTTTGTTTATATAGGCTACAAACATGGAGGCTATGCAGTGAATTACCTGTCTAATTGGTTCCTTATATAGTGGGTATCTGGTCATTGGCAAGTGGAAACAAATATGGTTTACTAACATAAAGTAAGAGTCCCTGAGCTTAATGAGGACATGCAATACGTACAATTTTGGGGATTTCCAAACATGAACACAGGCAATCCGCTAAACAAATCTTTCAATGACTCTATAGTTTTATGAGAACAATTAACAAAAAAGTATCTGGCTGTGGAGTTTGGCAAAGCTTGTATAGTAGTGTAATCTTAAAGTTAACTTCTCCAGTCTTGTTGGTAGGTTACACAGTTTGCACTTGTTAAATCGTGACTAGGGGCTGTGTGACTCTGGTTGCGGAGGAGTTTTCTAGGTTGCATTGACATCCTGATTGCATCCCCCAAGTTCTTCCTATTAGGAATTGTTGCTTTTCTTATTAGAAGATTTTCTTATTAGATTTTCTTAGTAGATTTTCTTATTTTCTTGTTGTCTAAAAAGAAACAACCTTATTTTTACGGTTAGTACAAGAAGAATGCAAAATATCACAAATCAAAATATTTCTTTCAACCAATGAAACTAATTATATTTATGATAACACACAAAATCAAACTGAGCAATCCTAGCTAATTGGTCCCATACACCACATTTTTTTCAATTCCTTATTCCAGTCCCCATGAATGTAGGTGTTTGCTCTGAGTAGGCCTACCATATTGTGTAATTCTGCTGTCTTATGCACTAATAATTTTTCTTAGCTCAAGAGTGTTTGATGTATGCTCTGTAGTTGTGTCTCATTGTGCTCTGCTATTGCACCAATTTCTCTAATGGTTTTAACAAATTTATCCACGTGGTCTTTCTCCATTTTGAGATCAAATTGTGTGTCTGACAAGGAGTAACATTTTTGTGGTTATTCACGTCTGATTGTGTACTACCATCTGGGAACGATTATGTACTAGATAACATAATGGAACAGGCCAACGCTGTTTCTTCCATCTTTCTTATGGGTGTGTGTGGATATTCGTATGTGTTGGGTCCTAGTCTGTAAGTTTGTTCCATGGGGATGTGTGGTTATTAACCATAATATGGGGATGTGTGTTATTAACATTTATCCATATGAAGTGGTCAGGTTGTGCTACCCAGGTTTTCTCCTGTGTATATGGTATTCTATACAATATATATGTTTATGGTATATTTTACCCATGTGTCCATTCTGTTTGGTATCTAAAAAATATTTGTGCTAAGTTCAATTCACATATGCCTTCAGCACAGTAAGGCATTCTTTCAGTGTCCAGAATAGTTTGAAATTCTGGGGTTTATCTACCTATTCCTATTGTAAACAATATGTCTAATTCTCTAGCTATACTTACCACATTAGATTTATAAATCAGGTTATGAATAGTGGTAATGAGATTTAATGCCCTTTTATGGTCCTGACTGTATTTTTCCTGGAATACCTGTATCTTTGTTTCCATGGTATTTACTATTGTATATAATGCATTAATTGATTGTGATATTACATGTAAGGCTGTATCTGCATTAATTTTTGTATGTGATAGAGTTCTACTTTAATAAGTTGAAGAATGGCTGCCACTACTCCTCTGCCCATGATAACTCTGAGGATTGCTCCAGCCACAAAAGCTCAATACTAGTAGGGGTTTTCTTCTAAATTTATTCAATGTGAAATATTGTAGCTCATAAGAAAGCCCATCTGGACAATATGTTTTGAGCAGATGTAATGCCATTAAATTAATTTTTAACTGGGTAGGGTCTAACTGTTGGCAAGAGTGTGACTTGTGTCTGGTTCAATAAATGGAGCTCTTAGTTTTGGTTTACCTGGTAAATCCATCCCCCAGGATAGTGGGCTGTTTTAAACTTAATCTGTATTGTATCATTATATTTTATGTTACCTCTATTTACTAGACAGGCATATTTGAGTGTTCCAAACTGTGTCATAATTTCCTGGTCATAGGCAAATAATAGATAATATCCATGACTCCCCAATCATATTTTGCATATTTGTTTTAGGCTTATGGACTGTCCAATCTGATGTCATCCACTTTTTTTTTTTTTTGGTTCTTTTTTTTTTTTTTTTTTCGGACACTGGGGACCGAACCCAGGGCCTTAGCTTCCTAGTGGGCGCTCTACCACTGAGCTAAATCCCCAGTCCCTGTCATCCACTCTTTATACTGTGGATTGTGTAGTTAATAATAAAAATAACTTGGTAAGTTATCGTGTCTAATTTTTGAAATGCACTTCATATATAAACTCCAAGTTTTCCACTATTATGCTGTCTTATTCTATATCACTAGGATGGAATACAATACTCTATAATCCTTTGAGTCTTATGGTGTGCCTACCTTTTGTATATTTTGTAGGATAATAAGTGGTTTAATATATTACACCTACATCCACCCTGAAAATTTGAAGGCTGGTATTTGTTGTGTCTCTTCAAATATAGTAACACTTTTGGCTGGTATTGTTTTTGTAGTGTTATTTACTTTAATGTCCCATGGAATAGGGAAATCCAACCTTTGTGTGTTTAGTACAGTATCACAGATTGATCTCAACTGACTGTAGGACTTCATTCTATTACCTGTGTCCCAAAAGGTCTCATTACCTTGGTGCTTATCAGCAAATATGAGGACTATATGACTGCCTATTAAGTCCTCCTTTAGAAAGGTAATGCTTGCCATGGTCCTGTTATGTTTGCTATCCTGGATGTGTCAGTTTTATTATAAGTATCAAGATTGAATAGTGTCTTCCTTAGGGTTTTACTGCTGTGAACAGACATCATGACCAATGTAAGTTTTATAAAGGATGACATTTGGGGGCTGGAGAGATGGCTCAGCGGTTAAGAGCTCCGACTGCTCTTCCAGAGGTCCTGAGTTCAATTCCCAGCAACCACATGGTGGCTCACAACCATCTACAATGGGATCTGGTGTGTCTGAAGACAGCTACAGTGTATTCATATACATTAAATAAATAAATAAATAAATAAATCTTTCTAAAGGATGACATTTAATTGGGGCTGGCTTACAGGTTCAGAGGTTCAGTCCATTATCATGAAGGCAGGAGCCTGGCAGCATCCAGGCAGGCATGGTGCAGGAGGAGCTGAGTTCTACATCTTCACCTGAAGGAAGCCAGAACCAGACTGGCATCCTCAGGCAGCTAGGGGGAGGGTCTCCAAGCCCACCCCACAGTGACACACTTCCTCCAACAAGGCCACACCTTCTAATAGTGCCACTCCCTGGACTAAGCATATGCAAACCATCACAATAGTATTACTCTCATTGGGTAATTCCCTTATTTTATTCTTCATGTTCCATCCAAACTTTTCTGTGTTCATGATTTTAAGAGTTGAAGAGGTATGGCTCAAATTTTGTAAAGTGGGCCCATAACATTCTGACCTACAAAGCTTGTTGTTACATTTGGTATTGGTGTTTTGCTCAGACAGTTATAAGCTATATCAGGGGTCTGTGTCCTTGCGATGCTACATTCTACTCCTATTGGGTAAGTAGCACTTATGTGTTGTAGTGCTATACGTGCAAGACTGTGGTTTTCTCCATGGTGTCACTGTTGTTGTACATGGTTGTGGATGGATCAGTGGGTGCTAATAGCTGTCTGTAATGTTGTATGGCCAATGCCTTTGTTTTCCATTGTTTTAGTTCTGGGAATTGTTTAGTTCTAACACTACAGTCTCAGGATGGTGCGTTGTATGGTGTTAGATTGCTGTACCATGGTAAATTAGGTAACTCTACAACACATAGACAATTTGTTGTGTTCCACTCCTGTCTTAAAGTTCCCTCTAGTTTTGCTTTCAAGGAATTAGGGCATCTGTTCCTGTTTGGCTTGGGCAAAGGTAGCATCCCTGATATTAGGGGCCAGGGTTAAATAAATATACTAGAGTGTTGGTCCAATTCATTGGTTTGCACCAGTTTACTGTGGTTGTAGGGGTTAGGGGTTGTCGGGTGACTGTTTTATCAGAACCTTTCTCACCAACCTCTTCATAATCATATTCCTCATGATATTCATACATCTGTTCTTCCAATGCCAGAGTTGTGTAGTTATACTGATACCAATTTCCTCCACAGCATCTTTGGCTATAGGTGCAAAGCACAACTTTAAGACTGTGGAATTGATGGCCATATCACAGTCAATGGTCGCTTCTGTTTCTATGCCTATAAAAGAGGTCGTGTAACCCTTTGACGTTTTATATGAACCATGTCCACTATGCCTCATCTGTCCAATATGTGTCTATATGTGTTAGCTGTGAGGGTTTGCTCCAGTGGTTATTGAATATTGGTTTAGCATTGGATACATTGGTACATGATTCACTAAAATGTCATTTTAGTGGATTTTGCTCATGAATGTTAGTATCATTTCCCTCTGTAGCCACAAGACATATACAGCTTAAAGGGATGGGCTGGTTTGGTTGCTGTTCTGAATTGGTCACATTCTTTAAACCATCCATAATTTAAACAATAAGCGTATTTCTGCCAAAAGAGTCAGTGCTACCAAGGAATCATATCCATTGTGTCTCATCTGTCCAATAACCTGGTAGTTTTCTACTACGATTGTAGGACCAGTCATACAATAGTGGGGTGGTCCTACAATAGTGGGGTGGCACTAAATAGTTGATGGCATTAACATTTTGGGGGGGGATTCCAATATTTGGTACGGCGGTGGTTCATTTTGTTGAAGGAGTATTAGTTCTACTGCTTTCTGTGGCTCCTGTGCTGACCACTGTGCCTGAACCTATGGTGCTAGGTATTGTGCTGGTGGCTCCTGAATTCCTTGTACTGATTGGGGTGCTTCCAGTTGTATTATGGCCTGATGTTCCCTGATATAATCCCAAAACAATAAGAGCGACAAGCATAATGATGCTAATATGCTTACAGCCATAATCGCTCATGGGGAGGCCATAGTAATTATGGCTATTCCTGCTATCGCTCCCAGGAGTATATACAGGATAGGCATGCTGAGATGTTTCCACATTTAGGCTATGATTACTATTGCTGTTATCCAGTATGATGCTCATGAAATCAGTACAATACCAAGAGGATTGCCAGAGTACCTTAACTTGTATGGTGATGTAAGAACCTAGTCTAGCAAATAGTCCAATTGGCAAATTTTATTCCTGCCAACTTCCTGTGGGTTATGTTTAGCCCTTGACTAATAATTATTTGGTTGTACCAGTGTGTTGCAAAATTTACCACCAGCACTAGAATATAAATATAATTATTGCTATGCATGTATAATAGAGGCTTTTGCATAGAGTATGTATGTATAATGCATAAAAAAGTATCTTCCAGTCTGGACAGTTTTAGGTTGGTTTTATCCTGTATAATCTAGATGGTGTTTCCCTCTCCTTGGATCACCACTTTTGCTGCTTCAAGGATCTCATTTTTCTTATTCCTATGAATGCATTCATAGTCTCTACTTAGTACCTCATCCTGCTCCACTGGGTCATCTATATATTGTATTTTATTGCCTCTTGTATCAGGGATTCCCTACTCAATCTTGGTCTAATGCTTAGCTCAGGTATGCCTTTCATTAGTTCTTGCACCAGGGAGCTCCTTTTGTCTCTACTTCCTAGCTTAGTTTTGAGCAGGCTGGTTTGTTTGGTTTTTTTGTTTTGTTTTTGTTTTTTGTTTTTTTTTTTTTTTTTTTTTTTTTGATGGCTTCTGCTGCTGAGAAGCCATGTGATGTTGCCATAATGTACTCATAATCTTACAAATGTTTTAAACTTGCTCCCTGTGAAATGGGTTCCTTGATCAGATTGTATATTTGGGGTCCCATAATGGAAAATCCACACCCATAATGTGAGCATGGTTAAAGATTGATTTGGCTATGGCCCGCTTTTGGTGGATCTGGCGCATATGTCTACCAAAGTGCATGCACATGCTTCTTTCCGTTATATTAATGGTCCTATAAAGTCTATTTGTAAGGCATGATCGAAACTCAGCCTATGCTCTGTTTCCCTTATAATGTATGTGAATCTAGTTTTGTTTCTTGGGCAAGGTTTGTGTTGGTTTACTGCACCCTTGATCCTTTTCCATGTCGCCCTTAAATTTCTGCCTGAAAACCACTGGAATGTGGCACGTGTTCATGCATGTCCCAGAGTCTCATGTATTTTTAATATTTCTTCTGTGCTAATCTCTGTCTCCAAGTCTCTAGTTGGTATCGGCTTCCATTCTGCTTTAAGCCCTAATTTGTACTGTATCATGTCTACAGTGGTCACCTTCTTTGTTAGTATGGGCATCCACATGATACATGCACAACTTACCTTCTTTGGCTCTGTTATATAATTCCATCCAAAATTCTTTGGACTATATATCCTTGCCACTTATTTTCCAATCATTTACTTTCCATTTTCCTGACCATATGGCTGTACCACTGGCTACGCACTATGAGTCATGAACACGTGTAGTACCTTTTGTTTTTCTTTGAGGCTTTGTCTTGCTGCTAGCAAGTAGTCCTGCTGACTACATTGTCTTAAGTCATGCCCATCTTAAGGCTGGAAAGAGAGATGGAGTCCAGATACCATTTGACCTCAAGGTTTATTCACTCCAATGACAAACATCAGTCCAATACACACACGTGCGGTACCTGACTCAGAAGCAAGTGGCAGAGAGGCTCACAGGTAAGAGTCACAGTCTGTCCATCACTAGGTGAGTCTTGGGTGGTGGTCCCATTCTCTAGATCTTTTATCTTGGTACAGCCAGGGCAGCATGGTCAGTCATCCTCTGGTCAGAGAGCAAGACAGCACAACAGTCTTCACTGTTGCAACATCAAGACCTTTGCCTGCCTGCTGTGAGCCTCTGCTTTTATTATCTACAAGGGGCGGTCACACTGTAGTCAATCACACTCCAGTATTACATCATTATATAGTACTTCATATCTGCTACACACAGCTGACAGGAGCTAATTGTTCAATGCCTTAACATCCAGCTCAGTCTTGTTCTTATTTCTTATTTCCATTCTCTTTACTTACCTTTTGACTTACATGCTAATTCATATACCTTTAGAAGTAAGCAGATGTGTCCAAAGTATTGACATTGCAATATAATGGCATTTACAAAACTCATGCATAAGAACTGTAAAACAAACACAACAGAAAAACAAAACGAAAAAACAAATCAAATCACAACAAAACAAAATCTCAATTTTTTCAACAAGTTTATAGCTCATGTGCAATATATAGTATTTTTAGTTCTTTGAGTTGTAAATATTTTAGATGTATAATGTAATGGTTTAACAAAAACATAGCAAAATAATGTTATAATCAAGCAAATTAACACTGTGCATCTCCTTATTTTTATACTTATTACAGACATCTTTGCCTTTCTTTTTTTTTTTTTCTTTTCTTTTTTTCAGAGCTGGGGACCAAACCCAGGACCTTGCGCTTGCTAAGCAAGTGCTCTACCACTGAGCTAAATCCCCAACCCCTATCTTTACCTTTCTACAAACAGTTAGTCTACTTGGTGTTGCTATACCAAACTACCGAAAGCTAGGTACGCTGTGAAAGAAAGAATCTGGAGGTCCAAAAACGTGCACCAACATTTATTTGACACAGGTGAGGATCTCATGGAGGATAGCATCACACCACAGAGACTCGTTAGAAGTCTTCTAGGGAGGCACTAGACTTGCTTATAACAGTCCATTTTAATCAGTAACTAAAATCCAGACCCACAAAGACTAACCCAGTCCCACCAGAAAGATTAATCTTTTCTTGAGGTTAGAAGCCCCTGACTGATTTACTCTCCACTCAGACCCATTTCCTAAAGGTCTCCCCACCTTCTCACTACTATCCCAGGAGCAAGCTTCCAGCATTGTGGACCTTTAGACAACAAGCTATAGCGTGAACATATCAGCCCGGCCCCCTTTAAACTGACCACAATGCTGTGTTCCTTAGACTCATTGCAATGTAGAAAGGCTTGAAAGGCAACAACACTCAATTCTAAGAAGGATACAAACATCCTACAGTCCAGATGATTCCCCAAATTTGTCTCAATATTTTTTTCTCCTAGTGTTAGGGGTGTGTTTTCAGAGTGGGGAAAACTCCTGATGTTCTACAGGTCTGTTTTGGAAGACCTTGAGGGCTGACCTTTCCTTTGATATGGGAACCACTTTACCTCTTCCAGGGACTTCCCTCCAGGGTGAAACTGAACTCCATCACCCCCGTTACTGTTCTCTTCTCTCTCTTAGGAAACACAGGCACATCTTTGTTCCCTCAGTGTTCAAAGGGAAACATCCAGGCAACTCAGCATGGCCTCTGACAAAGAACCAACTAGACAGAACGTGCAACATCACACACTCTGTCACCAAGTACAGGGTCCACTTCCTGTAGCTCTACCAACCTTATTCTCCCCAACCGGCATCATCCCTCACCCAGCCAGAGAGTTTCCAGGGTCAAAGAGGGGAAATGAAGGTGAGGAGGAACAAGATGCTACAAAAGAGGGTCTGTCATTTGCTGCTTCTTCCCTCCGAACAGTCAGCAAGAATGGGACGTAGCATTGCCAGCCTGATGCCAGCTGTCAATCACTGTCCTCAGCACTGGAACTGGCCAGTTCAGTGTTAGCTTTGTCCTCACCATTTTCATCTAGAGTGGATATCTTTTCCAGGAAATACTGAAAAGGTCCCAATATGGTGGTTGGTTTTTTTGTGTGCTTGTGTTTTGTTTTATTCCTGCTGAATTTGCTAAGTGCTCACAGGTATCCTGTCAGAACTAGGGTTTGGGGGAAAATAGAGGAAAGGAGTCAAGGCAGGATGCATGCAAACTAATCCTTCTAGATCAGTGGTTATAAACAAGTGGGTCGAGACTCCAGGGGGTCAAATGATCCTTTCATAGAAGTCACTAAGACCATCAGAAAACACAGATATTTACATTATAATTTTTATAAAGGATTGTTTATTTATTTTATCAATATGAGTACCCTTTCTGTATGTACACTTGTATACAAGAAGAGGGCATCAGAACTCATCATAGATGGTTGTGAGCCACCACACGGTTGCTGAGAATTGAACTCAGGGTCTCTGGAAGAGCAGTCAATGCTCTTAACTGCTGAGCCACCTCTCCAGTCACTACATTACGATTCTTAACAGTAGCAAAATTACAGTTATAAAGTAGCAAGGAAATAACTTTATGGTGGGGGTCATCATAACATGAGGAATTGTATTAAGGTGTTGTAGCGTTAGGAAAGTTGAGAACCACACTGCTCTAGACCTAGCCATATCTAAAGTTAAGGTGACCTAGACATTTTGGTTGTTCGGGCCAATCAATTCTTTTTTTTATAGTAAAGAAGTTAAGCTGAGTTTCTAATGTTGAAACCCCAGAGGCAGTGCTCCCAATGACCTAACTGCCTCCCGCCAAGCTTCACTTTTTAAAAAGCCAATCACCACCAAGCTTCCAGCACATGAAACTCTACTCCATAAACCAGATCAATGACTGTAACCTTTCAAATCTGTGTCTTCCTAGAAGATAAAGCACTTAGCTACCAGTGCTAAATATTCACATATTCTGTGACCCACATATCAGATGCCCTTTTAATGCTCTGAGACCAAAAATAACTACCAAGTACCTTACACAGGGGAGGGAAAAGATTTGTGAAGAAGAAATGAGACTCGGAGAAGGCAAATTACACTCATTAGGGATGTGACCGATTCCCTGGGCCCTAAATCCTGAACCAATCACCCCTTCCATGCACAGTCACACCCACGCTTTTCATAAGCAGGAGAAATCAGCAACCAGGAGGGACGGAGAGACTACTCACACTAAGTCTCCTATTGCTCCACTAAAGAGATTTTGCACTAGAAAGCCACCATGAAGTCTCATGTGTCTCCAATTCATTGCAGCCATAAAAAGCAGCACCATATTTCCATGAACTATTAAAACAAACTGTTAAAAACAAAGCCCGTTTGGTATCCAATATCCTATGCTCGATTATGTTTCTCCGTGTATGTGTGGAGCAGCACAGTTTGGTTAAGTGCAATCCGTCTCCCTATAACCTACTAAAATGTCCACATTCTCTCCAGCATCCTGGACAAATAAACTGTGATTTCCTCAGCCACATTGATGATAAATTGCACAGGCTTCTATCGTAACATGCATTCTCTGTAAATGGATTCTCTGTCTCTTTTTGCTTTTTTCCCACTAGCCCTTCGCTTAGTCAGTTCTTAGTGAAATCTCTACAAAGATGGCATACCATGGGCATAGGATGAGTACCAAGAATGTTGGCGTTTACTGATACCTATTATGTGCCCCCACACCCAGTATTAGTCATTTCATTTAATACCGACCCTAGTCTTCAAAGCAAATGGAAACTGTCTTTGGTTTTTTGATAGGAAGGCCACAACAGGAAAAAATTACTTACCCAAGTTTAAAATGCTGTCAACAGCTACGGTAGGCACTGTAGTTGTGGACTGATAACAATTTCCCTTACTCGATACAGGCTTCATGTGCTTCTAACTCAGGATGTCCAAAATGCTGGTCTGCTGTCTTGGACAACTGAGTTAGAAGCATATGAAGCCTGTAGAGATTAAGAAAGCTTCTTACAGAAAGCCTGAGAGAGCCTAGAGAAAGCTCGAGGTTCTGTGAACATCCTCTTCTGCAATGTGCATTTATGCACAGGACTTGCCTAGCAGACAAGAAAAGAATGGATACACAAAAGGTATTGCAGGTTTTATAACAGTGAAAAGGTGGACCTAGGCTTGCAATGTATATCTTGAAATCCCAGCACCCAGAGGCTGAGACAAGGGAATCAGAAGTCTGAGGTCACTTTGGATACATAGGCAGTTCAAGGCCATCTTGGACTAAGTGAGACCCTGTACAGTGGTGAGTTTTTATTTCAAATTGACATAAATTGCTAGTCATCTGGGAGGAAGGAGCCTTACTCAATTGAAAAAAATGCCTCCATGAGATTTGGCAAACCTATAAGGGCATTTTATTTTATCTTAAATTATTTTCATTTTTCTTTTCTTTTGGTTTTTTTGAAACAGTTTGTTTGGGTGGCCCTGGCTGTCCTGGAACTCACTTGATAGACCAGGCTTGAACTCAGAGATCTGCCTGCCTCTGCCTCACAAGTGCTGGGATGAAAGGCACCATCACCTAGATTGGCATTTTCTTAATTATTAATCGATGTGGAACTCCCAGTCCATTGCAGGTGGAACCACGTCTGGGCTGGTGGTCTTGGGTACTATAAGAAAGCAAGATGCGGGCCAGGTATGAGGACAGCCTGGTCAATCTAGCAAGCTCCAGGACAACCAGGAATACATAGACAGATCCTGAGAATAAAAGGCAGGACGGAAGGAGGGGAGGGGAGAGCGGGAGGAGGGGAGAAAGAGAGGGAGGAAGGGAGGAAGGAAGGGGGGCAAAGCAAAGCAAAGCGGACGAGTGATCCATACAGAACAAGCCACTAAGCAGCACCCTTCCATGACCTTTGCGTCAGCTCTACCTCCAGGTTCTTGCCCTTTTTAAGTTCCTTCCCTGACTGCTTCAATAATGAACCGTGATATGGAAGTGTAAGTGAAATAAACCCTTTGTTCTCCAAGTTGCTTTTTGTCATGGTGTTTCATCATAGAAATAGAAACTCTAAGACACCCTGTCTCAGCAAAACAAAACAACAAGAACAAAAACACAAAACAAAACAAAAAAAACCCAGAACACAGCCCTGGAAAACAACACGTGAACCTTATACACCAATATGAAAAGCCTGAAGTTCAAGGTCTGCATAAAGGAACCTTACAGCAATGTTTCCCTCTGATGGAGTAATTGGCAGGTGGGAAGAAGGGTCGGTGTAGGAGCAGAGGTAGGGAAGGATGGGAACTTTCATGAGTTTTGCTTTACAAACTCCTTATCTGATTTCACTTTTATTCCATTGCTTATGTTTTGAATATTTTACTTATTCTTTGAGAAGTTCATTGAGGTATACAATGTATCTTGATCATATTTACTGTAAACTACTACATCCCACCTTCATGTCCTTTAACCCACTGAATCCAACGGAGTCCAATCAATGTTGGCTCAGTGCACATGGGTATCAGGGCCAACATTGGCAACCTGCCAGCAGACAAGGCCCCTGTGAAAAATGACCCTCCCCCAAGTAGCCATCAATCTTCTCAGCTAGGGTGGAGCCTCATGAGCCCCTGCTCCACCAACACTAGAATGTTCCTGACTTGATTTTTGTGTAGGTTTTATGAAGGTGACAGCTACTATGGATCCCTAAGAGCCATGTATTGTCCAGAAGCACCTTCCCCATCCTCCAGTTCCGATGTTCTGTCTGTCCCCTATTCTGAGATGTTCCCTGAGCCTCCCAGAGTTTGACATAGATGTCTCTTTTAGGGATAAGCCCTTCATCTCAGCACTTCTACCCGTTATGAGTCTTGGCACTGACTGTTGTCTACTGTAGCAGTTTCTCTGATCAGCGTTGAAAGTAGCCCTAGTGTATGGACATAGACACACATATTTAGAGGGCAGTTTGACAAACTGTCCACTTGGCAAAACAGCAGCAACTGGTTCCCCTCTAGGACCAACATCATTTTAACCATGTACCTTTTACAGTACCAGAATTCCCTACTGTTTAACAAGCCTCTAATTGGGAAGTGGTTGGTTACCCCCATGACCTTCATGACAAAATTGCACCAGCGGGATCAACTTGCTTGAGGTCAGTATTGTACCACTCAGGGTCCACTGTTGGGCAAGACCATTGCTGACTTTTCTCCCCAAATGGTCTATATAACACCATCCAGCACCAGCTGCCAAGCAAGGAGGACGTTTCCATGGTAGTTCTAGCTTGATTTCCCTATGTTCTGCAACCCAAGAATGATGGTCTTCAGTAATGTTATTTGGATTTTGTTTTTCAATACACAATGTTTATGAACACATAATTTTATGGCTATTATTTTTTTTTTGGTGGTGGGGGCATTCTCTGTGTAGCCCTGGCTGTCCTGAAATTCAGTGTGTAGACCAGGCTGGCCTCAAACTCAAGTCATTGTTTTTAAGAGCCAGGGTTCTTGGTACATCATTTAGGCTGGCCCTGAACTCCTGGGCTTAGTGATCCTTCCTCCTCAACCTCCTGCTGGGATACTGCTGGGCTTTCCTATGGCCCTGCTTTCCATGGTAAGCATGTTTATTTTCCTCTGCAGTCGCTCATACCCTTATTTCCAGGAGATGATGCTCCTGATGGCTCTCTGTACCCTGCAAAGCACTCAGGTATAAAAATGATTTTATTGTAACTGTAAAATACTAAGTGCTGGCCGTGCCATTTCGCAGTGGCAGAGGGTGACTCTGCTAGCCACCTGCCAAAGTACTCCGCTCACGCGCCACCGGCACCTTCCGGAAAGCGGGAGGGAAGCCCGGTGAACCACTACCGCCCACACGGAGCAGCCGTCATGCTTACCTGGCAGAACTCCAGGTACTGAGCCGGAAAAGCATTTCTTCAGGCTTCACTTTTTGGCCCTGGCTGTACTTGAGAATCCTCGAGGGAATTGCCTTCTTTAAAGCCCCACCCCTGAGATTACCACAATTACCTCGGGTGAGACCCATGCGTGGGTTCCTTTTAAATGCTTCTCCATTAGTGCCAATCATGTGGGAAGTGAAGACTTGCTGTGGATAAATGCTCTAGGTAACAACAGAAGAGTTACTAAATTTCTCTGGGAAAGTTTCTCTCTCTACCAAAAAAAAATAATAATAAAGTTTTTTCATCTCCTTGAATCAGCCTAAGTTGTTTTCATGTGGTCGTCATCGTTGCCATCCTCTTCGTCCCCCTCCTCCGTTTCCCCCATCTTCCCCCCTTCTCCCTTTTCTTTTAAATAGAATTTTACAGAGCATGGTGGTGAACACCTTTAATCTCACCACTTAGGAGGCAGAGGCAGGTAAAAATATCCGTGAGTTCCAGGCCAACCTGGTAAAGACAGCCAGAAAAAAACAAACCCACAACCAGTGGATCCTGAGCAGGCAGTGACATGGCAGGAAACAAGGGGGATTGGAGAACTCAGGCCGCAAGTAAACTCCGTGAGAACAGACTCTAGAGGCAGGCTTCAGCAAGATGGCTCATTTAATTGGGGGAATAATTTAATAGGGAGAACAAGGGCTATTTAAACCTTTGGGGAGTGAGTAGGGGGGTTTTCTGGAAGAGTGTGCATTTTATTAACCAGTTCCAGGGTACGGAGGATGCCTCACATACATAGGAGTTTCAGATATTGCTAGACTTTCTGATTGCCAGGCCACGTGACCTCCTCCACGGGGCAAAGGTGGGGGCTCAGGAATGCATGGGCTGGGATGCGTAGAGCACAGGCAGGCAGCGATCAGCATGAATCAGGATAAGATTTCAGGGTTCAGATGTGCCTCGACCCCACACTTGCTCCAGATAATCTCTTCACGGCTTCCGCAGCTCCCCAGCCCCACACAATGATATGTTTGCAGTTTACAGGAGGTACTCAGGAGATAGTCCTTTGGTGGTTTCAACGGATATAAACTATGAACAGGTGCTACTGCCCAACTCCGTGGTTCTCGACCTTCCTAATGGTGCAACCCTTTGATACAGTTCCTTTTGCTGTGGTGAGTCCCAACCAGAAAAGGATTTTTGTTGCTACTTCATAACTGTAATTTTGCTGTTGTGAATCTTAATGAAAATACCTGTTTCCCAATGGTCTTAGGAGACACCCATGAAAGGGCTGTTGGACTCCCAGAGAGGTTTTGACCCACAGGTTGAGAACTACTGGCCCAGAGAGTTCTGGACAGAAAGCATTTCAGTCAGGTACCACATTGTGACATTTATCAGGAGGACCCTGTGTACCATGGATGTCCCAGAATATTAAAATGAAGCTGAGAATTCCCTACCCAGCGATATGGTAGTTATGGTGATGTCCGGTGTAACTGTGCTGATGTTGGAGTAAACAAACTTACTGCCTTGCTAATCACGTAAAAGTGTAGCACATATGCTTTTGTATGGTACACAACACCACAAAGAATAATTTATGACGCTAATGGTTTGTATGTTTGCTATTTGTTTTAATAGCACTTTCTGGTGTTCTCACACTTACCAAAAAGCCTTTCCTATAAAATAGCGTGTTGAGGTGTACTGGCAGCAGGGTCTCACCGTGTAGCCATAGCCATAACGCATTATGAAGACCAGGCCTGCTTTTGCTTGCCAAAGGCTGGGATTAAAGATGTGTGCCACTGTGGCTGGCTCCGTGCTTGGCTGTCTCTCACATCATTTTATTGCATGATTTTCCCAGTGCTGATCAGTGGTTGTACTCTTGATAGTCTGACAATATGTCACAGAAACAACTTAGGGAAAGAAAGAGTTGGTTTGTGGTTTCGGAGGTGGTTGTCCATCGTGGAGAAGAGAGAGTGAAGAAATCAAAGTGTCCATCTCATGGCAACCAAGGAGCAGAGAGAGAAAAAGGGAAACCCGGAAAGGATCCAGGGTGAGAAACAGGCTCCAAGGTCATGCCTTCAGTGACATTTCCTCTGAGTAGGCCCATTACTACCCATACTGCCTCCCAATTACACTATCTTGTCATGAATCTATCAATCCTCTATCACAGCAGAACCCTCCAGATCCTATCTTCTCTGGAGATGGCTTCACAGACACATCCAGAGGTCTACATTACTAATATGTCCTAGGCTTTTCTCAGTCCAGTCACAGTGACAAGGAAAACTATCACAGAGACCGAAGCACAAGAAGCTATAAAGCCTGTGTGAATAGTAGTCTTACCATCAAGGCCTATGATACTTGTACAATGGTGAAATCACCATACCACATTCCTCAGAACACAGCCCCAACTTTGATACGTGACTGCATCTATAGCCTCCTCAAGAGGTAATGGAGAAAGAGTTCAGTTTCCCCAAAGCAGATTACCACAGCCTTAAACCCAGGTGGTTCTTTCTCCAACTATAAACATCAGTATTAAGAAGCAGCCATGTTGTTGGGGATTTAGTTCAGTGGTAGAGCGCTTGCCTAACAAACGCAAGGCCCTGGGTTCGGTCCCCAGCTCTGAAAAAAAAAAAAGAAGCAGCCATGTTGTCACAAAGAACAAAGAACAAAGACTTGTTCTGCTGTCTTACCCACTGCGACCACAGAGCCTCCAAGGCAAAGGAACATTCTGAGCATGGGCCTGTATCACCCAATGGCAAGCACTCTCTCTAATAGAGCCTCTGTGAATATCTGCAAGTGTTGAATGGGTGAAAGAATGCGGAATGAGACAGTGGAATGACTATGCAGAAGCACTTCGTTCCCATTTTACAAAGCAGTTAATTGAGGTGTCAGCGGGGAAGGTAACCCATCTGAGTCCCCAGAACTCACAAAGACAGACCTGGAAACCAAGGGAAGCCAGAGTGGCTGACGGTGTTCCCATCCTGCATCCCGGGCTGCCAGCTGTAGTTTTTAAAGACCAAGACATGAGGTCACAGCTTTAAAAATGATCTATGGATCAACTCTTCTCTTGATATCATACACACAAATGCTCATAGGAGGCCTATTGATGGAATCTGGCATAAGTGATTTGCTATTATGTAGTTTATTGAAAACGTTTTAACAAGATTCATTTGAAAAATGCTTAGTCTAAAGTAATCACAACTTTCTGAAATGACTTTTTGAAAAGCTGTTTTTCTTCCTGAAAAATCTTCACGACGTTGTAGCAAATGACAGATCTCCATAGTGACATATTTAGATCAACAATTACTAGCTACAAATGCAAAAGAGCTGGGGAGAAGATACCATATATGTTTTTAATCAGGAAAGAAAGAGACGTTTCTAGTGCCCTGCTATAGACCAAACTGCCACAGTTCTAAACTGATGCTCACATGGAAAATGAGAATGACCCGTCATGCATGCATGGCAGGGACTGCTGTTTTATAATAGCTGATGGACACACGAGTGGAAAGGGCCCACAGTGCCATGTGCCAAGTGGCTAAAGAAGCCATGAGTGAGCGGATGTCATAGCTAAGTTGAGAGAGAAAGTCTCTCCCCATAGTGAAGAAGCCACACACTTTACTCAGAGCCTTGGTGCGTAAATCATTACAAAGAATGGAACTGACAACACGTAAAGGCATTGCAGTTCCTCCTTTCCCCCACTATGTTTATAAACTTTATAAACTGCCCATTATTTGATCATTTTGACCTTCATAAAAGGTAGCTTCCTGTGATCCAATATAAAATATTCAATTAATGATTAATCAAGCTGATATGCTAAACGCACCATGTGAGCTTTGGGGACTAAGGGTTGGATGAAAAACACTTTCCCTTTCTGCAAACCCTTGGAGGGAAAAACACATACTGATCCTGTTAATAATCGTTCCAAATGTACAAACCACTTTGGGATCACACTGTCATCTATGCATAGAAAACAGTGACTCGACAGCGGGGACGTGGCTGGTGGGAGCTTATGAGTCTGCACCCTCTGACGTACACATTCTATATAACAATGGCTGGGGAGATGGCTTCATAAGCTTGCTCTACAAATGAGAAGACCAGAGTTCAGATCTCCAACACCCATGTAATTGCCCACTGTGGGAGAGTTAGAGAAAAGGAATCACTGTGGGGCAAGCTGGCTAGGCAGATTAGCCAAACTGGTGAGCTCTGGGTTCACCAAGAGATGATTCTGCCTTGATGTATAAGGTAGAGAATGATGGGGGAAGAAATGGGCCTTCATATGAGTGCATGCACACACATACATGTATGCACCCACACATATATGAACATGCATATATGCTTGTATATCACATTCATACATCCAAAGCCTCAATGTTTTATTAATGTATATGCCATAATTTGGGATGAAAAGTTCATGACGATGTACCATGAACATTGCAGAGCTAATGGCTGTTAGTGGACATGTATAAAATGGAGGACTTCAAAACAAACATATTAAGACCACCTAGGGAAAACAAGTGAGACACTATGCAATCATACGATGACCGACCACAGGAAACAATAAACTCTGGCCCACAGCCCTCAGAAAACAGCCCATTATTTCTAGCAAATACCCTTCAGAGCCAAACAACCATTTCAAATAAACAGCCATGATTTTATTAATAACAGATATTCACCCTGATTTTTGTCCCCAATCAAGAGAAAACCAGTGATGTTCCCATAACCAATTACACAGGATGTCCTGCCTGAAGTCAGCCACCTCCAGCTTCCACTGGCCAGCACCTTCCAGTCTGGCTTCCTCTGTGCCCTTCTGACACCATAAAGTTTTCCAGGCCGAGGGTGCCACCCAGTCTCCATCAAGTGACAGTGTCACACTCCCTTGCTTAGCAGCAGTTAGTAGGCAGCCTTGTTTTAGTTTCATTGGTTGGTCTTGTTTCCACCGAAGAGGAAGAAAGAGAACTAAGGGACGAGAAACACACAAATGAACTCAGTGCTAAGGCCATTTCACCTATGAGAACTGCTGATGGAGGCAGCCCTGGAGCCCCCTGTCCAATCAGAGCAGGGCAGGGTCCTGCCATGAGCCACAGGAAGATGAAGTCATTTGACAACTTGTTTCCTTCATCATTATGTCTTCCTGTATACTCTGCTCAACCTTTTATCCTGAAGAGACTTCCATACATAGATCTGTTTTTTTGCCCTTCTAAATCTCAGTATGTATCAGGAGCTGGGACTGGCCAGATTCTCACTATAAGCTCTACTAGGTGAGGGATATGCGGAACTGCTCACTATGTGTCCAAAGGAAGGGCTGAAATAAATACCAAGATGCATCTAGCCAGCTCATAAGCACAAGATACTCGCATGAACACAACTCTTGACGGGCTCATAATGAAAATCTTGTTTCCTCTGAAGTCTCTAACCCAATACAGTCTGAGAAAAACTAGATACAAGTCACCAAATAAGGCCCAAGGGAACTCCTAGAGCAGGAGTCAAAGATCCGGGTGTTGTTCTAATTCGTCCATGGTGCTCCGTGCTGACTGCGACACAGATGCATTTCTGAGCTCCATCTTTCTCTCATGCTCACTGGGTAGTAAACGTGAATCACCATTAATAATAATTTTCCACTGCACGTCCAGAACAATCCATCCAGAGAAAATTGGAACTTCTTCTTTACTGAGGTCCAGTCCCATCAATTTGATGCTCATTTTATAGAAAGGCCATTGAGCAAAATTAATGTACCCAAACAAATAGAGTTTGTCCTTGTAACTGATTCAGAGTATGACAGGAAACAAAGGGGCCGCCTTAATGGCCTCCTTGGGGAAATTTATTTTCAGAACATTGAGTTATTTTCTTCTGTTCTGTGAGATTAGATTAAACTCTTTTTAAGAACAAGGAGAGAAAGAAAAACCTAGTTGTCTGCTTTCATAGCACTCACTTGAGAGCGAGCGTCTTGTTCATTTGCTCGTCAGTGTCCATGTCAGAGTAGACTGCAATCCTGGTGTTATTTCAATTTTAGGCCTTTTCTGTTTTCTTCATCCCACTCAAGCATGGTTTACCCCAAACCCTTTAACATGAAGAGTAAACTAGGGAACTACCAAAGGCAGAATGAGAGGTTTCTTTAAAAATATCACTATGTCTGTCTGAGACATTGCTTTGGACATCATCACTGTGGGTTAAATGTATCTCCCAAGATTCATGTGTTAGAAATGTAATCCCTAACTTCATGTTAATGGCACACAGATTTGGGGTTCTTGGTAAATAGGATTAGATGAGGTCATGACAAAGAAGGTCCTATGACATATTAGTGGCTTGATCAGAGGAGAGAGAGACTCTAACTTGTTCTGTCACAGCTCATGTCCTCTACCATGCTATGACACAGCAAGAAAGCCATCTCCACATATTCTTTGACTTCCCAATCTCTAGAACCATACAGAAGACAAAACCCTATTCTTCATGCATTAATCAGTCTATGGTGCTCCATTACAGAAATGGAACACAGCCCAAGAATGACTATTCCCCCAAAACTCTAGCTATCTTTTTCTAATGTACTGGGTAGGTCAATGATATTATCTAACTTACACTCAGGAACAAAACAACAAACAAACAACAAAAAGAAAGAAAGAAAAAAGAAAACAATGCTCCTCTATGGTCTCTCTGCAGAAAACACATTCTAGTCTATGTGTTCATTGACAATCATTGTCAACGAACAGAAAAAATAGCCTCACTAAAGTATCCTGGGGGATACTGAGACCTTGTTCAATCATATTGAGAGTAGGCGTGTTCTAGCTGAAGAAGGGATGAGAAAGGTGGTCCATGTAACGGTTAGTTTATATACCTCCTTGGCCACAGTAGTCACATTGATAATAGGACAATACAGTTGTTACTGTGAAGCTACTGTGTACATATGGTTACCATCTGCAATCAGTTAACTTTAAGTAACGGACATTGCTCTCGACAAGGTAAATGGGCCTTGTGCCATTAGTTGAAAAGTTAAGAGCAATCGAGATTTCACAAGGAAACGTCTCCTGATGAGGCATTTCCTCCTTCTTGAATGTCCATCCTACAGGCCTCTCCTAGAACTCTAGACTTTCCAGGCCCCACCACAATAGCCAAGTTTTAAAACTGACGCTTATCTTACTGTTCTGTTTCTCTGGAGACTTTGACTGATGCAGTCTAGGTGCAGAAGTAATCCAAGTCCTCAGATGAAGAGGCCCGAGGGACTGGCTGCACCAGTGAGGGGCAAAGGCCACAGGACCTTGTATGTCTACATAAGTGCAGGAAGTTCAGACTCCTGAGAATTTGGAAAACAAAGCCTGCTGAAAGGCACAAAAGTGTGTTAATATGCACATATGCATAGGAGCTACTGAAGCTAGGAAACTCAAATGAAGAGTGGGATGGTTGAGGCTTAAGCACTTTCTTCACACGATAAAGGGGCCCCGGGCACGGTGGCTCATTATACGATCCTAGCACTTGGGAGGTGAAAGCCAAAAGATCAGACGTTCAAGGCCAATTTAGGAGTCTCCCCCAACCCCATAACACACACACACACACACACACACACACACACACACACACACACACGGAGAGGGAATGGCTGTTAAGTACTTTTATAATGACAACGAATGGTTTTTAGGGAACATGACGGTGTAGATGCTGGTGGGAGTGGTACAAGGAAGAGAAGTGGATGATTTAAGAGCCACTTCAGAAGTAGAACTAATGAGGTGGTGGACAGAGTAATGGAAGGATGTGTAGACTAAATCATTAGCAAAGCCAAGTACACACTGACAATTACTTAATAGCCTAATGACATTTGCAATTTTCTTTTCAAACAGGAAGGGCTGTGGCTGTGCTTCTGATGTTCCTTTGCATCTCATTTATTGCCCAACAATCCCAACTCTGAGATTAGAAGTTAAAAATAGCGTCTTCATGTGAGGGCTTTCAAAAATTGTTATAATACATTAGAATCCCAAAGTCAAACTCAGGGACCAAGAACTATGATTCGCACATGCTCCAGAGTCAGAACTGATATCTTCCAATTGGTACAACTTCCTTGGACTAAGGCTGTACCTTTAAATTGTGGCCACCTTGAGGAGGCTTAGCAAAGAAGCAACTCCAAGAAGTTACCATGCACGGCAAAATTCGAATTTTCTCTGTAGCTATAGATTTAAAAAACCTTTTCTCAAAAATATTGCAAATAGCCCTTCAAAATGGCCAAGAAGGGTAGAGGAGCTTGCCACCAAACTTGGAGACTTGAGTTCAATCTCCCGAGACTCACAGGGTGGAAGGAGAAAGCCAATTCCCACAGGCAATCCTCTTACCTCTACACACTTGCAGTGGTGCACGCGTATACACACACACACACACACACACACACGCACGCACGCACGCACGCACGCACGCACAGTGTGATAGATGTATTGTAAATAGACTACAAGTGCCATTACATTTGAATCAGGGTGTGTGTGTGTGTGTGTGTGTGTGTTTTCAGAACTCTTACTACTCTAGATCAGTCACATAGCATGGCAAGCAGCCTCTCAACTTTACAATTGCCACTAGTGAACTTCAAACTGTAAACCACTGCCTTAATTGCGGTAAAAATAAAAAAGCCGCAGAACCAGTTCCCACAAGCTCTCATTCTAGTGTTTTTCACTTTCACACAGTCCCCGTGGCCGGCTGTTGCCACGCCTGACACACACATCGAGTTCCGAGGGCTGTGCTAGGGAGGCACCACGCTAGCCCCAGGCATTCTATAGCCGCCCTCTCCAGGCTGTCTCTCGGCAAAATCAAAGCTCTAGAAACTTCTAGTTTTACAATTAGATTTATATGTTCAATTCTCAATCCACAGAATACATACATCACTGCCGATTAATAAAGATCAAAACTGCCCACCTAGACAAGATAAAATTGACCTAGGCCACCTGAATCAGCATCTTCCTCCTCTATCTCCATCTTTTTTCTTTCCCTCCCACTCCTCTCTCCTTCCTAGACTTTTCCCCGCCTACCCTTCCTTCTCATCCAATGATAGGCTTCCCCTTATCCTGGACCCGCCTTGCTACTTAATAACATTATCCTACATGCCTCATGTTTCCCCAACTCATGACCAAGTCGGATCAGAACTGTGCCTGGCACACAGCATTAGCTGATGGCACAGTTAGTTCAGTGCAGCACAGCTCCTCCCTCTTAGCATGCTGTCACTGAGACGCTGACTTCTGACTGTTCACTTGACACAATCTAGAGCCGTCTGGGAAGGGGGTCTTAATGTAGACTTGTCTAGCATAGGTTGGCTTGTGGGCATGCCAGTGAGGAATTTTTCTCCTCTTAAACAAGGTTATGAACTTACCATTTTAAACAATATTGATTAGATTTATTCATTTTATATTATGCGTGAGTGTTTCGCCCGCCTATGTGTCCCCCCTGGAACTGGTGTGTCAAGGATGGCTATGAACTACCATGTGGATCCTGTGAATCAAACCCATTGCCTCTGAAAGAGTAGCCAGTGCTCTTAACTACTGAGCCATCTCTCCAGGCCCTATAAAATTATTTTTAAATAATTGTATTATTCTCAGAGAATTGTATACATGCATACAATATATTTTGATTATAGTTATTCTTCACTCCCTAATTCTTCCTAGACCCACTCTTCTTCCTGTCTCCTCAACTTCAAGTGGAGAAAAGTTATCCAAGAAATGCAGGCCCCGTACTTACTCTCGTGTTCCGGATTGTTTCCTATTGCTGTGATAAACCCTCTGACCAGAACCAGCACAGAGGTGTTTAATTGGCTTATACTTTCTGGTCACGGTTTATCATTGCAAGAGGAGGAACCCAAGTAGAGGAATGCTCAGCTTGGTTCTTATACAGCCCAGGTTTATCTGTCTGGGTTCTACAGGCCCCTAGCTGAGATGTTGAGGTGATATTCACAGTGGGCTGGGCCCTCCCACATCAATCCTAAATCCACCAGATATGCCACACAGGCCAATCAGAAGACAAGTAAGGGTCTCTCTTTCCAGAGGACTCTAGTTTGTGTCAAGCTAAAAACTAAACAGTACACCAATGCAACTTTGTTATCTCAGATGAGAGAAAGCAACCATGTAACATGGGCTCTGGAGGCCAAGAAAACTGTTCAAATGCCAACTCTTCTCATCCATTCCAGAAAGATGGATGAGTTATTTAGCTTCTGGAATGTCGGGATCTTCATACCTATAAGGCTAAGGTGATGAAAATCTTTCAGGGCTGGGGTGAAGACATGTGATATGAATCAAGCATGGGCCAGGTAGACAGCAGATGCTCTCTAGATGCCTAATTATGGACACTGCTCATCCCTTCTAGTCCTCAAATCTTCTTTCCCATCAGAACACATTCACCTAGTTTTAAATGTCATTCCCAGAAAATAACAGTGGAAGTCTAGAGAGCAAGTATCTGGGAGAGCTTAACCCATTTTCAGTGAGATTTTGAAGTACGTAGATTGCTACTCGGTTTTGTTAAAAACTTCAGGTATAAACTATCTTTACATCTGAAATTTGTGCTTCTCTGATTAAAATATTGTACATTTTAAATGTGAATCACTTGCTGAGAAAAGAAATGCCCTGTTTTCCATCTCTGTATCATTAGCTTTATCATTCCATTGTCATTCTTTTCCTATTTCAACAACTCTGGTCCATTAAGGGATGTAACAGAGGTCGGAGAGATGGCTCAGTGGTTAAGAGCACTGGCTGCTCTTCCAGAGGTCCTGAGTTCAATTCCACAACCATCTGTAATGGCATCCAATGCCTTCTTCTGGTGTGTCTGAAGACTGCTACTATGCACTCATAAACATAAATAAATCTTTTTTTAAAAAAGAAAAAGGAAAGTAATAGATCCTCTGACTCTTCAACAGAACCCCTCTAATGCTAGTTGGAGACTTCAAGTCCTGAATGTCTTGTCTCCAACTCCTCACCTGCTCTTCATCTGTGCCCTATATTACCTTAAGCCACCTTCCAATGTGAATGAATTCTAACCTTTCCCTTTCTCCTTTTGGACACTGCCATGTTTAAAGCAGCTGACTTCTGTGCTCTGGTGTTTTAATCTAAAACCAGCTTATGCTTTAGACACTTGGCTCCCCCAGATGGTAGCATTATTTTGGAAAGTTCTGGAGACTTAGTGTGGCCTAATTGGAAGAAGTGGGTAAATGGGGGGGGGGAGGTCTTCGAGGAGTACATTACCCTGACTGTCCGTGTGGTTCACCATTCCCTACCCTGCTGCTTATGTGAGCAGCTCTCCTCTGTCCTGCGGCCTGGCCACCCTCATGCTCTACTCGAGCTCATGGGACAAAGCAATCATGAACTGAAATTTCTGTTGTTAATGTTCCTCCGAAACTATGAGCCCCCAATTTTTGTTGTTGCTGCTTCTTAGGTGGTTTCTGTCTGGTATTTTGGCTATAACCATGCAAATGTAACTGATACACATTATATATGACATATATATACATATATAAAATGAGGTTTTAGAAGGAGTGGATGAGCTCATTTAAAGGTTGGGCCACCCCTAAAAGTGCCTATGATAAAGAGTGCATTCCTTTCTAGGTGGTATTCTGTGGGACCAAAGCAGTGAAAATGTCAGTGTGAATTACTCAAGGATTAGAATCTGTCAAGTTCAAGCATGAGATGTTGGCACAGTGGAATAGACAGACGTGTGCATGTGTGTCTGTGTGTAGGTATGTGTGGGGCTCTTGTGCATGTGTAAGTCGGTGTTGTATGTGTGTATGTTGCTAGAGATTAAGCTTGGATTCTCGTAAAACCTAAGCAAGTGCCCAGTCACCAGGATATATCCTGAGCCTGACACTGGGATATTTTTTTTTTTTTTTTTTTTTTTTTTGGTTCTTTTTTTTTTCGGAGCTGGGGACCCAACCCAGGGCCTTGCGCCCTAGGTAAGTGCTCTACCACTGAGCTAAATCCCCAGCCCCCGACACTGGGATATCTTAACATGTTTACGGAGCAGAAAGCAAGTCTGTCCTGGCTGACTGGTTTGACAGCACAGATTGGCACTGCTAATTTACTCACAAGTTAGATACTTTACTTACAGGGAATGAGACAAATCTCCAATTCCAAAGGTTTTAACAAAAATGTGTGTAAAACTCATTATAATGTAAAAGCACTTCTGCAAAAAGTATATTATTGAATGAGGGGTTGGAGGAGGGCTCAGCAGGTAAAAGAACTGGCTGCTCTTCCAGAGGACCTGGGCTTGATTTCCAGGACCCATGGTCATGGAAGCACACAACTGACTGGAACCCTAGTCCCCATTTTTGGTGCCCAGGGACACATGTGGTACACAGACATACAGGCAGGCAGGCAGGCAAAACACCACATACAAAAATACATGTTAAAAGAAAACATTGAATGAGCACGATTCTGACATGAATATTAAAATTTCTATCTTCTCAACCGAGTTAAAAAATAAGATCTCTTGAAAAAAGTTATAGCATAATCATTAATAACTTGATAAGTTTTGTTGCTCGAAAAGTGGTTTATAAGCCCCTCAGGATGCATCCCACAAATTAACCAAGTAAATAAATGAAACCAGATATGAGTGAAGTACCCGATGATAAATCATAAACCTTTTTCATAACAAATCACTGTAATTTTTAGTAGAAATCTTAGAGTTTTTATAAAAATTGCTGTCATTAACCATTTGTTTATTTGTTTGAGTTTTGGGTTTTGTTTTCTTTGAGACAAAGTTGCTCTATGTAGCCCTGGCTGTCCTTGATCTCACTCTGTAGACCAGGCTAGCCTCAAACTCAAGCTTCTGCCTCTGCCTCCCAAATGCTGAGACCAAAGGCATTCGGCACCACCACTGAGCTGATTGCCATGATTTTGCTAGTAAAACTATTTTCCATAATTCACCTATTTACTTGGAAAGGCTTTTCTTCAGTGTATAAATCTCTAAAAAAAAAAAGATGAGCAAAACTGATACTGAATCTTGTCTCATATGAGAGGCGACATTTCTTTACTAACCATGAACTGAGAAAACTGTGACACTATTCATTTCACTAAAAGATGCATTTGTAACAAAATATGTCATAGGAGATGATATCAGACTAACCCTCTTATGGATCAAAATTATAAACTTTGGATAAAAATCTAAAAGCAATTATTTGAAGATGTGGGCAGCCAGCCAGAAGCGGGCAGGCAGAAACTGGAGGGATGGCTACTTTTCAAAGGATGTTAACATAATGAGTGAGATTCATGTTCAAACATTTTGCTTGAGGGCACTTCCTACTATGTACTGTGCAAGGCAGCTGGCACTCAGTCAAAAAGCTTCCGTTTTACTGGGTTAAGGAGCGGTCTCAAAGTAACTGGAAACCCCAGGGTGGGGGTTGGGGGGGAGTTCTGAAAAGCACTCGCTGAGGTACAGAACTTCTGAATCTCCACGTGTTCTCTACTCAAATCCTTGCTGCATAGGGGAGACTATGCAAGGAGTCCAAGAAAACAGCAGCTGCATTGTTCAGAGACATTGTCAGAAGTCTGACTGCAGACAAGTCAATTACTTACGAGCAAAACACTCATTAAGGGAGATGACAGAATTTAGAGCTTATCACCCACTGGAATATGTGTGTGTGTGTGTGTGTGTGTGTGTGTGTGTGTGTGTGTGTGTGTGTGTGCGCACATACATACATAAACACACAGACACACACATACACACATATATATGAACATAAAATATAAAATTTTGGCTTGTAGTCAATAAGGAGTAGAAACTGACTTCAACTGGCCCAATTTCATTTAGAAAGTCATTATATGTTTTCAAGGACTGAAGAAAAAACATGGTTGTGATAAATTAATGATATTTGGGACTCTCAGCAGAGAAATGCATGGAAACTCTAGAACTAAGGTTGTGGAAATATTTAATTTCAATTGGGGGCTTTGACCCCACATTTTATATACATACAACTTTTATATTTACAATAATCAGCACTAGAGCTGGGGAGATCTACCATCCATGTTACAAGATTCTATTTCCCTGTTGATAGCCCCATTTTATAATTTCCCATGTTCCATCTGGGCAGCTCTTAACTTTAAATGGCTCACTCTCATGGCCACACTTTTATGACTCACTCCAGGGTGGTTTCCTCCTCTCTCCTCAGACCCCCAGCCCAGGAACCCCAAGCCCTGCCTATCTCGATTTTCCCCAGCAGTAAACTGTAGGCATCTTTGCTTAACTAATAGTTTTAAATTAAGGAGCAAGGTCACATTATACATGCAGATTTTCCTGTTCCTGGGAGCAACCAGGCCTTGTGGGGAGGGGCAGTATTTAGCATTAAAATTTGTAGCAAAAGTTCAAACCTCAACAATTAAGGTAAATTTTTTAAAAATTTACCAAGTGAGTTGAAAAGTTATTTTATTAGATAGCTAAAAGCTCAGTGAAACAAATTAAGAAAAGTTTCCATCATAAAGAAAAGTGATTTTTCAAAAAACAAGTTTAAAAGGAAACAGGAAGGCAGAGCCTTGAGGGGCAATATCAAGAAGTCTAACATGCAGTTGGTATTTTAGAAAGAAAAGAGAAAATGATATGAAAAAAACATTTGAAGATCACTCCCCCCCCCCCAATTATTTTACAACATAAATCTACAGCTTAAAAAAAATCTCAGCCAGGACTGGAGAGATGGCATGGTGGTTTAAGAGTACTAGCTGCTCTTACAAAGGACCTGGGTTTGATTCCCAGCACCCACACAGTGGCTCACAAAAAACCTTAGCAAAATCCAAACAGGATAACTCTAAACAGAAACCACACTATGGTGTAGTTATTTAAAACCAAAGACAAAGATGAAATCTTAACGTCAGCCAGAAAAATAGTGTCACAGTACAAATAGGACAGGTAGCTGTACTCAGAGATAATGAAGGCCACAGAAGATATTTTTAGAACTGAACTTGGATGAAGGCCTTAATGTTAGCTGTTGTGGTTGGCATCTAGAATGCCCTCCGCAGCTCACGTTTTGTTCCCAGGCTGCTGGCACTGATTTGAGAGGTGGTATAGCCATCAGGAGGTTGGGCCTGGTGGTGATAGTGCTTTTGATATGGGACATGGCTTTTGCTCCCTGTGTCTCCCCTAATGGGGGGGGGTCTCTGCCTCATGAACCTCCTGTAAGACCTTTTCCTACTTTGATGGCTTGAAACTTCTGAAATCATAATTTAAAATGATCCTCTCCTCTCTTAGGTTGTCTCCGTCTGGTGTTTTGGTCACGGTGGTAAGAAAGGTGAGCAACTGGCAATCCACTATCTACAGGAAAATAAATCACCCCAAATAAATAAGACCATAGACATCATCCCCAGATCTGCGTTATAATAATCGTGTTAAGTTCTTCACTCAGGAGAGAAATAGTACTAGGTAGAAAATCAGACCCACAAGAAGGAATCGAATAGTAGCTTAGTAATTACAGCATAGTGTAATGCTGACTTTAGGAAGAATCTTCACAGGTAAAAGAAGGAGCATATGACGTAAATTCAAGTATGCAATTCAAATTTACAAATTATAAAAACTCTCTATTTTATAGCCAGTTTCTTTTTAAGATTTGATTAGATTTTTTTGTCCTGATGCCATTTTATGGGCATCGATTATGGAAATAGTGCCACATTGTTATGGCATGTTTGCTTTAAAAAGTTGACTTAGTCTTTGTCACATTAAAAAATTCAATATTTTCAATATTAAGAAGGAATGAAGAACACTAGAAATAGTAAATATAAAACACTAGAAATTATTAATTTGCTTAAAATACACGACTGTTTAAAGCCAAAAATTTACGTTGCATTTAATGTGTGCGGGTCTATTTTACATGGCAATAAAAACATTAAAGGCAGATAAATGAGCTACAGTTTTGCAGGGTTCTTGTATTTTATAACAATTAGTATAATATAACCTCTTAATACATTAGAATAATTTAAAGTTGTATACCATAAGCCCCAGAGCAACCATTAAAATTTTATATAAAGAAGTATTTATTAGCAGAAAACCAGTGGGGAGGCTAGAGTCAAAAAATACTAGATTAACACCAAAGAAGCAAAAAAAAAAAAAAAAAACCAAGCAAACAACCCCATCACCACCAGAAAAGGTTGAAACAAACAAGATAAAAACATCAAAATGGTAGATTTAAATCCATTCATGTTATCATTACATTATATGTAAATGGACTAAAAATTCTAATTGAAGTATAAGGACTACCAAACTAGATTTAAAAACTCTAAACTGTAAACTATATATGTGGCATAGAAGAATTAAATATGAAGACATTAACAGAATAAAGAGTGGAAAATATTTACCAAGGACAAACAAGTCTAAGAAAGATAGAGCAGTTATACTACTATCAGACCATACAGACTTCAAAGCCAGAGAATAACTAGAGATAAGAAAAATAGTTCACAATCAGTAAGAAGGTCAAATCAGGACTGGTGCAGAGCTTGCTACTGATCTTGTGTTTTATTCTGCAGGACTTACAGGCTAGAAAGAAAACAGTAACTTTTCTAAGTTGTTCTCTGACCTTCGCACACACATGTAATTTTTTAATTCAAAAAGTGAAATTATTAGGAAGTCATAAAAGCCAATCAAGCAAAAAGTACAAATCCACAGTAATAAAGATTGTAATAACCTCCTCTGAGTACTAGATGAAAAAGTCTGTGGTCAAATGGTTAACCTACACAACACTGTCAATACTTATTATTTATAGAATCAACTGGGAGATAAAAACCACTCAACTGCCTTGGAGGAACACTGCTTACTGGTGTGCTCTCTGTGGATTGTTCTGCTTTCTTATACAACCCAGGATCACCTGTTCAGTGAATGGCATCCCTCACAGTGGGTGGGGCTCTTTCATATCAATCATTAATCAAGACATTCCCCACAAACGACTTTGATGAAGCCAATTCTTCAATTGAGTGTCCTTCTCCCCAAGAGAGTCTATTTTGTTTTTGACAAAAACTAACCAGCACAATATTTAAGCTAGAAATAACAATTCAGGAAAGAGCTTAAAGGTTTGAAAATATATTTCAAAGTAGTAGCTCAAAGAGTAATTAGAAACTATTATCAGCTGAGTCAAAAATGAAGCACACTACATCGAAAACAGTGGAACTGCAGCTAAAGCAAATCTCTGAGGACAACTCATAGCTCTAAAAGCATATTTAAAAGGTAGGAGCCTCCTCGATGTTTTAATCTTTACTAAAGAACTAGAAAAAGAAAAGTTAAAAAAAATGAGTAGGAAGAAGCAAAAAAAAAAAAAGTCAGTGAATTAGGAAAAAGAAATTAACATAGCCAAAATACAGCCTTTGAAAGACTTCTAAATGTTGATACACCTTAGTTTACATCAGTCAAGGCAAAAGAAAACTATAAATTACCATTATCAAGAATGTCTAACAAAAACTTCCTTCTCGATGTTAGTATCAAATAAATGTATATAATGTACAGATTATGGTTACAAAACCCCACTTTTGTCTAAAGAGATGCTCCCTGCTCTTGTGAACTTCTATTCCAAGATGTTAGTCAAACAATCATATATATATATATAATATATGTATAACATATGGACTATAGTAATAGAAGTTCTCAGTCTTCACGAACTTTTAGAGAGAAGTTAGTGAAATAAATGTATGTGTACATAGTAATAAAGGAGGACTATTAGGTTGGAAGGGAAGCACTTCCGCGGAAACGGTACTGGTCCGGGCTCTCTGGCTGGATCCACAGTAGTGGCAAGCAACAACACATCCTGGAGTCTAGACACAGGTGGCCCGTGCTGCCCTGCCCCGCCCCGCCCCGCCTCGCCCCGCCTCGCCCCGCCTCGCCCTCGCTTGCCCCACCCCCAGTCCTTCTGCGCAGGCGTGAGGAAGGCGTCCCGGGCCTCGAGGGGCGGGGCGTGGCCGGCGGCTGGGCGGGGCGGGCACGGGCTGGTGGACTGGTGAGGTGGCGTCGGTGGGAGCGGTCCGCCGCGGTTCGGCGTGATGCTGGGGCCCCAGTCCGAAGCCCGGCGGCTCTGAATGCCGGAGCCGCCCCGGGACATCATGGCGGAGGCCTGCGAGGCCACCCGCCCCTCGGAGGATGAGGACGAGGAGCGGGAGCCGCTGCTGCCTCGTGTCGCTTGGGCCCAGCCGCGGAGGGGCGCGCCCGGGAGCGCCGTAAGGCTGCAGGCGGACCAGGGCGCGGCTGTCCTTCGCGAGCCCGCCACCGAAGAGCCGCCGGTGGTGTCCGAGGACCGGTCGATCTCCGCGAGCTTGTCCACCGAGCTGGACCGGACCCGCAACGCAGTCTCAGGTGCGACCCGTGTACGCGCGCGTAGCCCGCCCCTCCCTGCCTCAGTTTCCTCTCACCTTTACCCCTGTGGCAGGAGTTACAGGAACCCCTAAAATCTCACTCTGTAGGCTCCCCAAAAGAATCAATCCAACTGGGAACCAAACACTGAAGGAAACTTCACCCAGGACTGTGACGTAAGTTGTTTGTTCAAGTTTGGACTTAAGTTCTGAATTAAGAACTCACAACGATCCAGAAAGTTCTCCTCGGAGTCACGAGTTTACGGGGCGGATGAGAGCTGAGAGATGTGAGGAAAGAACGACCATTTGCCGCTGGGACAAGTTTCAAAACTTTCTATTAAATGTTGCTATTGTGACGTTAGCCAGAGGGGGCAGAGGCGGGTGAAATCCTGCCGCCAGCTCTCTGAAAAGTATATTTGTGCGCTTAAAAAGAAAAACACCTTTTCGTTATCGTGTGGGCTGATTTTAAGTGGACCTTTGAAAGAGAGGCTAACAAGAAATGTTTAAACTAAAATTCAGGCATGCTATTGTAGGCCCGGATGTCTGTGTGGTGAGTTTAGACCGGTGGAGTGGAGTTTGGCTGAAATGGAGTATTTTTGTATGAGATCCATCTGGAGTCTAGACTGGCTTTTTTGTTTGTTTGTTTGTTTTGTTTTGTTTTGAAGAAAACTCCTACTAGTTAATGACAGGATGGACCCAAAGGAGTGGCATATGTACCACTCCTTTCAAGAGGATCATTCTATATGACCCTTTATGGAAAAGCCACAGGGAAGGTAGTTATTAATACTTCATTTCCTAGAGGTTGTTAAGTTTTATTTGACCTACCAGTGTGCTAATGTGACTTGAAATGATTTGGGCAGAACAAATCAAGAGTTCTAACAACTTTTATTCAAACACAAATCCTCGAAGTAGTCTCTTGACATTAAGTACCCGTCTACCATTACCCGGACATTAGCTGATGGACGAGTTCCAACACAACACTGAATAGAGCAAGGGAATGTGAAGTTTCCCACTTTCACAAATGCACCTCTGTTCAACCAGCTGCAGTGGACACTTTGACCACCTAGGAGTTAGATTCTAGTCTGTGAGGTAGCTGAGATCCATGTGACTGCTACTTGCCCCAGAGTTAACCTTGTGTGTTAGATTTAAATAGAGCCCAAGGTCTTGAAAAACCTTTACTGTTGGACTGGGTTGAATTGGTTGGTTTGTTTTTCTCCTTTTGTTGATTTGCTGTCAACACTTACATTAAGGCTAAAAAGGTCAAAAGGATAAGAATGTGGTAGTTGGAATGCAGATGGATTGTCTTAACTTCTCGGTGGTGCTATCTGTATCAGATTTTGCAGTTAGTTAAGGTGATCTTTGACCTCCTCACAGCAGCACAATAGGTTAGTTGTCTCAGACCCCCTTTGTGAGAACTGAAAATTAGTAAAGCTGTAATGACTGGCGGCTCCTATACTTGAGGAGTAAGTAGTTTGCACAAAGTCACTTATCCAGGAAGTGGTCAAGACTAAGCCACTTCTTTTCTCTTCCAGGTCCTGAACTTTGTCGGTTTTACTATAGGAGTCTGTGTTATAGAACAACTACTACTTTGGGGTATTATGTAGGTTCTTCTTAATAGGATTTTTTCCCTTGATTCTTCATTTTAAATTTTTAAATAGGATTTTAAAAATAGTTTGAAACTATTAAAAACTAGCAAAAGGTTTATCATTGGATAATTAACTAGGTTTTTGTTTTATTTATCAAAAGTGCCCATTAGCTCTTTTGTCCACTAATCTACCTACCATTCAGATGTCAGGAGAACACCTTTAATTTTAAGATAGGCTTTTAGATTAATATTGACATTTCTGGTGTCTTAACTATTTTTTTTTTCTTTTTTCTTTTTTTTTCGGAGCTGGGGACTGAACCCAGGGCCTTGCGCTCGCTAGGCAAGCGCTCTACCGCTGAGTTAAATCCCCAACCCCTTAACTATTTTATTTATACAAACAAGAACTTTATGTTCTTGAGCCAATAGAGGATGTCATGCATCTGTGGTCTTTATATTAACAATGTCGTTGGCAAAGTCTCATAAACAATAGTGTTATCAAGTCAGTATTCGGTCATCCTAATCAGTGAATGAGATTGTAATAAAGATGACAGTTAATACTGGTATACTAGCTGTGTGTGCTGGGCAGAGTTCTCTGCACGTCACTTGTAATGGATGGTAACCAGCTTATGAAATAAGTGCCACTTTGGGTTCCCCCATGAAAAAGCAAACTTGGTTGGGTGGTACATACCTGTAATCCCAACACTTAGGTAGGCGAAGCAGAAGGACAGCTTTGAATTTAAGCATAGCGTAGTACCAGGCTAGCTAGGGGTTGCATAGCAAAAACTCTCAAAACAAAAACAAAACAAAACAAACAAACAAACAAACAAAAAAAAAACCCCATAAAACTAAAATAAAGGGTTTGAGAAAGAAGCAGGGGGTAGAGAGATGACTCAGCAGTTAACAGAGTCACTCACATGGTGGTTCACAGCTTCCTATGACTCCAGTTCCTTGGCATCTGATGCAGTCTTTTTACCTCTATAGACACCAGCCATGGACAGGATGCGCATACATACCCACGGGCAACACATTCACACCATAAAATAAACAAATCTAAAATGCAAATAAAGAGGCAAAACGTAACTTGCTGAAGTCTATTGGGTGGAAGGAATCTCATCACTGGTGGTAGGGGTGCCTGATCAGGGATCAAGAGGCAATAATCTTAAGTATTTCAGGGCAGGTCTTTAACAATACATGTTTCCTTTGTCTTGACAGTCCACCATACCTGAACTTTGAAAGTAAGCAATTATGGAACTAAAAATGACTTCTCAGCCTGCCAGGGCTCAGAATACAGCTATTGCAAACTGAGCATGCTGACTCACTCCTGTAATTCTAGCAGGAGTAGAAGGCTGAGGCAAGGAGGATCAGGCTTGGGGTTAAGGCCAGTCTGGTCTATATAGTGAGTTCAAGGCCAGCCCAGCCTAATTCAGCGAGACTCTTATCTACAAAACAAACACAGTTTTCAGCCATCCTTACCAATTTATTACATAAATGGACATCATTCATCAAATATTTGATTATCTACTGACCACCAGTAGAATGTAAGTCTTGAGGAACCCACAGCAAGTAACAAATGGTGGCCGGTGGTTAACTGCTGTATCTCCATAGCTTTGTATCCCAGAGGAAGTAGTGGTCACTTAACACAGTTCTGATGAGCTGTGCGTGTGACTAGACAGGGAAAGCTGAGGGTTCCTGGGAAGTCTGGAGCCGGGGTCTTAGATGAAAGGACCAGGGGAGTGGCATCAGTCGAAACCCTTGGGGCATGCTTAATCACCAAACTCATTAGCCCTTTTTCTAGAAAGAACTCTAGTAAGATGTAGGAAAGATGGGTAAAATATAGTCCTAATCTTCGAAGGAGGATGAATTCTTGTTGGTTTATTTAAATGAAAGTATGTTAAGTTACCAAGCCTGCTTATATTCATCTAACCATAAAAGGTAACAGGATAGCTTTTTAGAATCCGTATTTTCCAGAGCACCCATAACAGCCTTTGGTGTAATCAAATGGATACTTCGTTAACCTTTTAGATGGCTTTCTTGAGGTCCATCTATGTGCTAGGTACATGTGATACATCAGAAATCAGAACAAAGTTCTGTGCTTTCCCAGAATTCAAGTTATTTTGTTACAGTTTTAAATGTGAACAGTGAATGGGAAGGAAGCTTAGTTTCCTATGGAATTATTAAGGACCATTCAGAGATTAAGCTGGATGGACATCTTTAAAAGCCAGGAACTGAATAAGGCTGGAACTTGACTACAAGGCCACCACCTCCTAGAGGTGACACAAATAATGCTGCAAAGATAAAATTGAGATTCTCCTTAGAAAATATCTTTTGAGGACCGAAATGGTGTTAAACACTTAATTAAAAATCTTGTATTGAAGAAGAAAGAAAAAAATTGAATTTTCTGACATGTACACAAGTCAAAAGAACAGTTCCTTTAAAGTATGAACATAATTTTAACTAAAAAGCAAAGTCAGCAGGGCCGGAGTGTAGTTTAGTGCTACAAGGGTCTTTAAGTTCAGTCCTTCTCACACCCCTTCACAGAAAGAAAATGCAGTTAACTATGTTTTCTACTACTGAAACTCAAACCAGGTGCCAACCACAAGTCTTCCAACCAAATCACCCATAGCACATTAGGCACAAAGCAGCGTGATATCAGTGAGTGTTCAAGTTAAACCCATTACCAGTGTGTATTTAAATCACCGAATGTAAGGACTTGTAGAATGTAAATGCCAAGGAAACAGCTAATGAAAAATTAGCTACTGAAAACGAATTGCTTTGATTTGAATATAGTTGAAGCTGCCTTTTGTCTCATGATAGTTAGGGCCGGCTATCTATCTATCTATCTATCTATCTATCTATCTATCTATCTATCTATCTATCTATCTATCTAACATAAAAGTACCTTTGTAGATTGTGTTGGTGAATCCAGGCCATCTTCAAATAAGAGAATGGGCATTTCCAGTGGGGAAGATGGTGTTTCTTTAAGAGTCTGAGAACATCCTGACTTATTGTACAGAAAGACCTCTTGGTTGATCTGATTTGGATTAAGCTGAGTTACTAAATATTTAGAGAGTGGTTGTGGGTTCTGTGACAGCAAGGAAGAGAGTGTGTGTGATAAACTTTAAAGTATAACCCATGTGTCAGTTCAGTAACATTTAATAGTAACAATGTGCATGGAGTATCCTAAGGAACTGTTGCAGATGGGAGAGACCACAGTGGTCTCAGAGTTGAATCTTTCTAATTAACTAGTAGTGTATGGCAGGGTCCTAAGTAACTAATGATCACTATAAGGCCTCTTCTTTTGAGTTGATATCAAGACTAGAGAGTCTGTGTTCTGCAATGGGTTTCTTAGTTCTGGAAGCCTTATTCTGTGGAGAGACTGGGAAACTGAAGGATGGGGCTGGAGAGATGGCTCCATGGTTAAGAGCATTTACTGCTCTTCTGAAGGACCTGGGCTTGGTTCTCAGACTTATTGCCATCTGTGATTCCTGTTCCAGGGCCTCCAGGGTCCTCCTTCAGCTTCCATAAGCACCAGGTACTTAGTATACATACATACATGCAAGCGAGACATATAAAATAAAAATAGTTGGTTTTTTTTTTTTTTTAAATCTCAAAGATAATAGTGGTGGGGGCATTGAATAGGCAGGGAACGAGGCTCTGGTAATTCTGAGCACTTTGGAGGAAGTGGACAGTGAGAGACTGGGGAATATGGAGTGACCTTTGTCTGTGGAAGAACTGTCACAGAAAGAAAGGGGTAAATAGACTTTGGATTTGCTCCAGATGCCAGGTCTAGGATAGAGAGTCAAACTGCAAGAGACTTCATTTCTGGAAAAAGAAGTTTGTGTTTGTTTTCGTGTATACAAAAAATGTTAGTAAGGAAAAGAAATGATATTTCTTTGAGATCATTTTGTTGTATTCCCTCTCAAGATCACTTGCTGGTGATACATTTTGGCTATATTAGTACCCCAGCACTAGGAACACAGTTGAAATAAGTAATTTTTCAAGATCATTTTCATTTAGAACCTATCCACTGGGGCTACAGAGATGGTTCTGCTCTTACAAGAGGACCTGGGTTCAGTCCCCAGCACCCACACATACGGACAGTCAAACACTCATGCACAGGATAGATCAATATTGTTTAAGGAACCTAAGAAATATCATTTGACTATTGATAATGGTTACTGGTGTCTTTATTATTCAAATAAATATCAATGCCCACTATATCCTGATCCCTGTCCAGAGTCATCAAGGTAGAGTTCCTCACTTAATTCTTAGTTATTTTCAAGGGACTAGTAAGGGTTGTTTGGAAGGAGCGTCTCAGTTGTATAGACATGATTAAAATACTTTGCTTATTTTTGGTAAGTTGTGTCCAAATAATTCTTTTTGTAATACTTTTGTCAGCAAAGACTTTTTTTAAAAAGTAAATAACATTTTTATTTCTGCCTAAATTAAAGTTGATTGTGTTTTGAATTTCATAATAATGTACATAGAGAGTTGAAGTACCTTCCAAATTAAAATGGAAGTGGCTTTTGGTTTGTTTTTGCATTCTGAATGATTCATTAGTAATTCATCAGCAGGTGATTATTGAGTGCTTATTATGTTCTAGAAACTGCAAGTTCTGAGGACACACCAGAAAAAGAAATCCTTGTCTGCTCAGAGCTGACAAAACAAGTCAGAGATATGCTCAAATAAAGCAGAGATTAACAGCAGTTGGGTAACGGGAAGTAGAGGCCATAAGGACATGGCCTTTTGCTTAGAGTGAAATGGGAAACCCTTAGGCTGTTTGGTTTATGGGATATGATTGTGAATTGGCTTAATTTAATTAGGAAGGAGTTGATAGGGCTGATTTCATTATAGGAGCAGAGGTTATAAGAGTTTGTGTTTTGGATACTTATGGCTGGTTTATACCTCATATGTGGAGATTAAGAGGGTGAGATCGTTGATGAAGCCAAGGTTTTTAATCCAAGCAACTGGAAGAAGATATAGCATCAGCATAGGGCAACGTGGCTGTATTTGGGAGAGGTGTAGAGATATGGAATTAAGTTCTGAGGGTAGTGAGTCTTGAGCTGTCTTTTAGCAACCAAGAAAGGAGGTTGGGTACAGAAGTGGGAGTTGAGGGTGGAAGCTGGGAGTGAAGAGTGCTGATACAGGAGAACAGGAGAGCATGCAGTAGACCTGGGTGATAGATACATTGTTAAGTCAGTATACTGGAAGGAGTAGTCTGCTGGAAGAGTGTGGGAGAAGAGCTGTAGAGAACAGAGGGGCAGCTTAATAGAAAAATGCAGTGCTGCTGAGGCAGAGACAGCGGATCCCCAGGGCTCACTGGCTGGTCAGCCTAGGCTAATTGGCAGGCCCCAATTCCCAACAAGAGACACCTGTCTAATCTTAAAAATGTTGGGGTTGGGGAGGTGGTTCCAGTCAGGGAGGTAAAGGGGCTTGGCTGCCATGCCTGACCACCAGAGGCCAATCCCCAGGACCCATGTGATGGAAACTGAAAAGATTCCTGAAGTTGCCCTCTGGCTTCCATGCATGAGAACGGCACACATAAAAGCAATGAATAAATAAGTAAATGAATGACTAAATAAATGTTTAAGGTCTGTGTGTGTGTTGGGGGTTGGTTAGAGAGATAGCTTGGCAGTAGGAGCACTGACTGACCTTCCAGAAAACCTGAGTTGTGTAGCTCTAGTCCCAGGGGACCTAATGCTCTGTTGTAGTGTCTCAGGATACCAGGCACAGACATTTGTAAGCAAAATACACACACACACACACACACACACACAGAGAGAGAGAGAGAGAGAGAGAGACAGACAGACAGACAGACAGACAGACAGACAGACAGACAGACAGACACTGATTTAAAAGGATCCCTCTTGAGGAACCCATCCTGAGAAACACCCCAACGTTGACCTTTGACCTCCGTGTGTACTCATACATGTACCCAGGGACACACAGGCACCTAGGGTCAGCTAAGAGGATCAACGCTGCTATCTGATGTCTGCTTTGCTGTTTCTGTATCTTACTGTCCTGAAGGTGCTTACACAGGTCCTGAAGGTGCTTACACAGGTCCACAGTAAGAGCATGCACACAGCTGGTCTAATGTAGTGATTGCTGTTATTTCAGAAACAAACACATTCTTGGAAGATCCAGAATTTGCTGATGTTGTACTGAAAGCAGAGCAAGCGATAGAAATTGGAGTTTTCCCAGAGAGGATCTCTCAAGGGTCAAGTGGAAGTTACTTTGTGAAGGATTCTAAAAGGGTGAGAACTTCACATATATTACCCAGATTTTCAAGACACTACGTAAATGTGAACTGTCTGAGTTTCTGAAATTATCTTCCTATTACATCTGTCTGTTCCCTCTTTTCCAAACTAAAGGTCAGCGGTTACTGTTGCTTTACTAAGTGCTCAATAATAGAGGAGTGGAGCTGTCCATAGCCAGTTGTAGCTTCCGTTCTCATACTCTGTTTAGTTTCAAGCGTTTATCTTGTACCATATTTACTTGAGGATTTGTTAAATGCATGTTCACAGTCCCTCCTTTGTATCCCTGATACCTACCGTATTGACCAGGTACAGTGTAAGTTGGAACTCTCAAAATCTGTCTAGTGTCACTTCCCAATGCTTGATTTAGTTTTTAAGGAATAGTTCGATGCCCCAGGAATATTTTCCTAGCAGTATGCCAAGGAAAGTAGGCATGGTGAAGCTGGAAGGCATTGGAGTGAAGCAACTTGAAGTGAACTCTGACTCTGGAGTGGAAAGAGAAGTCAATACGTGCTTTCTCCACTGAGTCCAGAGTTTCTCAGAAACAGTACTGTCCTTTCTAAAAGCTTTCTGTGTGGTACATAACCCATTGTCCTTTCTTCATGAAGGAGAAAGTTTATTTCAACCCCCCTCCCAGTAATTGAAGTTACATTTTAAAAGTGATTTTTAAAGCATAATCCTATTTGTTAAAAAATGAACACAGCCAGGTATCGCATATGTGCCATGCTCAGATCCACATTTTTTCTGTAGGGGAGGAGGAATTTGGAGACAGGGCTGGTGACATCTACTCTGCCTGCCTTGTGAGTGCCGGGCTTACAGGTGTACGCATATTGCCTGGTTTTCAGTGATTATAGGGACAGAACCCAAGGCTGCATGCATGCTAGGCAAGCCCTCTGCCAGCTGGGTTATACCCAGCCCATTCCACCTCCACCCCTTTCTTATTGTAGGCACTGTCAGTATTTCAAGTTTTGTTGTTATTGTTGATGATGATGATGATGATTTTTGGTTTTGAGGCAGTCTTCCTCTGTAGTTCATGCTGACTTAGAACTCATTCTGTAGCGGCAGGATATCTCAGCCTCTCAAGTGTTGGGGGTCATAGATGTGAAGCCACAAGCCTTACTTCCAGGCTTGACTTCTTAAATTGTTCTTTTATTATTTTTAAGTTAATTTTTTTAGAACTTACTACATTATAAATAAATTATGTTTAAATTATATTTTTATTTTTTGTCTAAGATATTTGAGTCGTGAATTTAATAAATACATTTTGCTAGATTAGTACTAATAATTGTAGAAACTTTTAGACACCCATAAACATTTTTTTCTTTTTTCTTTTTTCTTTCTCCTCTTATAACAAGAGTTTTGTTACATGTCTCAGGCTAGCCCAGAACTCACTATCCTTCTGCCTTAGCTAACCCAATAAGTTCTTGGATTACAGGTATGTGCCACCATCCATGGCAAAAATTTTTCTTGCTGGAAGAGAGTTATGATGGGTTCATGAAAAACATATCTGGAAAAACCTTAGGTGAGAGCTGCTGATAGCATAGATGTTCAGTGTATGTTATTTGTTAGCATTTTTTGAAGAATTACTTGTGTACATAGTATGTGTCAGGAACTGTTCTGAGTACTGGAGATAAACTAATGGACTCCTTGTCTTTTTTAGACTGTTTAGCACAGTGGGGAAAAGAGGTAGTGAGTGAATGTCTTAATTGGATATTTAGTAGATCATAAGTAATACACAGTACTGCTTGCCTTCATCAAGTACAGCCTGACACAGGAGAAATTCTTAAGCTTGTGAGTTTGAAATTGGCATGGACAACCTAGCCATAAGGAGAAGGGGGCAAGTGGACTTGGGGAGGGGGGCATAATCTAATGTTACTGTTTAAGAGCAGCAACACAGAGCACGTGAAATCAATATGGTTAAAGAGCATGAAGCCTCGCCTTGCTTTCTAAGGTTTGTCTAAGCAAATTTTGCAAAACACTGATACATGGGATTGTTGATTTTAGATGCAGTTAGTTCTTAGGATGTGATTGGCATCAGTCATCTTGTACTTGGGAGTTACACGGAAATCTTATTTATTGCCATGCATTTTGTGGATTGTTACTCATCTGACCTTTAAAGACTAATAGGATTTCTACTTTTTCCCCATAGACTATAATTGGTGTGTTTAAACCCAAATCAGAAGAGCCTTACGGTCAGCTGAACCCCAAGTGGACCAAGTATGTCCACAAGGTTTGCTGTCCCTGCTGTTTCGGCCGAGGCTGCCTGCTTCCTAACCAGGGCTACCTTTCTGAAGCTGGTGCCTACCTGGTGGATACCAAGCTTCAGCTGGGCATTGTACCTAAAACAAAGGTAAAGGCGAGCTTGCTTTACATGTCTGAGTTCCTGCACGTAGCTCACTTAATGTGGACCCTCAAGTGAAGACCCCAGTGGCAGACTAGAGTGAATCCCTTTGTCGTCCAGGGTCTGGAGCAGCTGGTTACGTGTACTTGGGTGTAGCTCCATACAGTAGTGAAGGGAATGTCTGTGTTCCTGGGAGTCACAGATGCTAACAGAAAGGAGAGAGGACTAGTGTTTAGAAAGCACAAAAGATCAGGGTGGATCTCGAGATTCCTTTGTCCCTGCTAATGTTAGCTTACTAATGTGGCCACAATATTGCTCTTGTCTTCTTTGGGGGCTTTATATAATTTTACTTGATGCCTTCCCTAAAATGTTTGTTCTTAGTTCTGTATTTCAAGGTTCTTATTTTTTTCCGCTGGAAACCTTGC
The DNA here is from genome assembly GCF_011064425.1 of Rattus rattus. Lineage (NCBI taxonomy): Eukaryota > Metazoa > Chordata > Mammalia > Rodentia > Muridae > Rattus > Rattus rattus. The sequence goes on along the minus strand of NC_046164.1, from coordinate 53,397,487 downwards.
TCATTTACAGTTTTAAGTGGATTTGATGGTCTGTGTGAATAGAAACCCCATGATTTAAACTCTATTTGTCTAGGTGGTTTGGCTTGTCAGTGAGACATTTAACTACAGTGCGATTGACCGTGCAAAATCAAGAGGCAAAAAGTATGCCTTAGAGAAAGTACCAAAAGTAGGTAGAAAGTTCCATCGGATAGGACTTCCTCCTAAGGTAAGTCACTCTATAATGCGCTTTGCTTTCAGAGCAGTTGGACGTGTACTTCCTAAGCTCCTGGGGTGAGGCATGTAGCTAGACATGGGCACCCTGCTGAAGGCTGTGGCAATACTGAAGAAGAAAAGCCTTTCTCCTCTTGAGCTCATAGTAACAAGGAGTTTCAGTGCAGCTGTGTAAAGATGTTTGGAAGGAGCTCTGAAGGGATAGAAAAAGATGCCTACAATAGAGTTCCAGTTCCCAGTAGAGCACTTGGCTGGCATGCATATGCAGGTTCTGTGTCAAGTCTTTTCTGGGAGGGGAGCGTACTGAATTAGGAAGAGTGAAGAAGATGTGGGTTAAAAGGCTTCTTAAGTTACAGAAAAGTACAGGTTAGACATAGAACTAGTTTCCAATCTCAGCCCTTCTGGAAACAGTTGCAGTGTTTACAAAATGAGATGAAAACCATGCCATCTTTCAGGTTGCTAGGCTAAACTGAAGTCATTCGCATCAAATAGTTGGCACATAGCAAGGACTCAGTAAGTGGTAGTTAGGTAGTTCCGTGTGTGTTCACTTCGAGCCAGATTTATTATTTACCATTTTCAGCTAAACTCAAAGGTCTTTGGTCACCTAGCTTAGCAAAGAGAGCTAAGGCATTCTAGAAAAATTCTTTAGCATTTTTTTTTAAATATATTTGGCTTATAATAATTTTATTGTTTCTATACAAGTGTCTAAGATTTTGAGTAAAAAGTGATTTTAACTTGTTTTTCTATTTAATTACATTTCAGGCAGTCAGTTTTGAACATTTTTGCCATTTCTTTGGATGAGCTAAAATAAGTGTGACTAAAGGAAAACCTAGGAAGTTAAATTTTCTAACAGGCGTGTGTGGTGTTAAGCCAGTGAGCAGGCTTCTTCATGGCAGTGTATTTCCTTGCATTTGTCAGGGAGGATAGGTTGCTTGTTATTGTGCATCATTGCTGATGAAATTTGTATTCTGACACAACTTATATAGCATTAAACTCGTAATTTTAATAATAAAAATGCATCTTCAAATGGGCATATCTTCAAGGAAAAGACTCTTTTAAAAGCCTTTGGAAAGGCCACAATCAGTCGATTAAATCTTTAAAATGTATGACATGATCTCTTATTTGCCCAAAGAATCCATTGTATTTTAATTTTTTTTTTTACTTGAGTTTTGAAAAGAATACAGAAACACCGCTTCAGTGAGAAAATTGTACTATCATGAAATAACCAAGACACTGTACCTGGTCTCTCAGTTAAAGTCATGTTGATGCCTATTTTAGCAAGTAACCTTCTTTTTTTTTTTTTTTTTTCTGGAGCTGGGGACCGAACCCAGGGCCTTGTGCTCGCTAGGCAAGCGCTCTACCACTGAGCTAAACCCCCAACCCCGCAAGTAACCTTCTTAAGGGTGTCACCTTCAGGGCACATTTATTCTCTTTTTTAATTTCCTAAAATAGCTCCCTAAAAGTCTTAGGTTGAGGCTTTTTTAGTTGTTGTGTGTTTAAGCTAATATGTCAAATGATAAACGTGGCTTATCTAGATTAATGTTCAATGCTATTTTTCTTGCTGTGCTTATGTAACAACTGAGAAACTTAAAAAGTAATGCCTTTGTGCTTGTACTTTTCCTTTCTAACTATTGTTCTTGAAATTATAGATTGGTTCCTTTCAGCTGTTTGTGAAAGATTACAAGGAGGCTGAATATTGGCTTAGGAGGTTTGAAGCCGAGCCTTTGCCCGAGAACATTAGAAAACAGTTTCAGTCACAGTTTGAAAGATTAGTGATTCTGGATTACATCATCAGAAACACAGGTATGGCTTCTCTCACTTGCTCCATCTCTTTAGCTGTAAACCAGCTTCTCGTTACTAAAATCAAAACCATAAATATTGGTTCCAGACAGTCCCAAGGTCCAGTACTCTTTGGTCTTGAAAAACAGGAAGAAGCACTGACCTTCCTGGGCAGGTAGTCCAGTGTTGAGGGCCTGATTCATACTGAGACACATGGAACACTTCCTGTCCCCTCAGGTGGAGTTGCCTAAATGCAGGACAAAGCCAGAGACTAGAAATGCCATCTACGTTTATGAAAAGATTCTTAATTTGATACTGCATAACTATCATGTCATTTGTGAAGCAGTAAGCTTTTTGTTTGTTTGTGCTGTGAGGGAGCCATGATGTAGGTATGTCAAAGCTCTGGTTCCCATGACACTCAGGTCAGTAATTCATGAGAACTTATTCAACAGATATCTTTTCAGATGCCATCCAAGTTGGGTCCAGGCCTGGGCTTCAAAGGCCTCCTGGTGATTCTTATGCACTCTGCAGCTTGGCAACAGCTTCAAGTTTGTTTTTCACCACTTAACATTAGCTTCTCAAAAGCATCATATAATTTTTCTCAATTTGACTTTCTTAATTAAATGGTCTTAAGTTAATATTAAAACTGGTCCAGAGTACTCAAATGTTGACATTGGGTGAGGCTGCTTTGAATGTGCTTACCAGCCAGGGTGCATGTGCTTTCTTTCTTACTCAAGTGAAAGGCATTATGTCTGATTGAATTAACCTTGATCTCGCCATTGCCTTTACCTTACAGGGTGGTTCTGAGGGTCAGTTTAGTTAGTATAGGTAAACACTTAGAACAATGATCTATCACAGAGAAAAGTTTAGTAATGTCAGCTTACACTGACAGTTTTTTTTAAAGTTGTGTTAAATCATAACTTTTCTGTTCTTAGGGTTTTTATTGCTGCAATGAAACACCATGAGCACAAAACAAGTTAGGGAGGAAAGGGTTTATTTGGCTTACACTTCCATATTGCTGTTCATCATCAAGTGAAGTCATCAAATGAAGCAGGGACCTGGGGGCAAGAGCTGCTACTGAGGCAATGGAAGGGTGCTGCTCACTGTCTTGCTCTCCATGACTTGCTCAGCCTGCTTTCTTACAGCCCCATCAGCCCAGGGATAAGCTACCCACAGTGGTTGGGCCCTCCCCCAACAATTACTAAATAAGAAGATGCCTTACAGCTGGATCTTATGTAGGCGTTTTCTCAGCTGAGGTCCCTCCTTTCAGATAACTCAAGTCTGTGTGTCTGAATGACGTAAGACTAGTCATAGCATATCTAGGGGGAATCTGCTACAGAAAAGCAAGGAAAATCTCAAAAACTTGGGGATTAGATTTCTCCCCTTAGTACGAAGCCACACTATCTGTAAGTATCAACTAACAGACTTATTTCTTTTGAAAGACAGGGGAAATGATAATTGGCTAGTCAAATATGACGAGATGAAATATGCAAAGAAAATTGAAAGTGAGGTAAGGAAATTTAGTGCGTAAAATATGTGTTCAGTTTACATAATAGATTTCTTGAACTTGTTTTTTGCCTTGTTGTTGCTGGTGATGGGGGGTTATTTGTGTAGTTTGTTTATTTTTATTTATTTATTTTTTTCGGAGCTGAGGACCGAACCCAAGGCCTTGAGCTTGCTAGGCAAGTGCTCTACCACTGAGCTAAATCCCCAACCCTGGTTATTTATTTTTAACGCAGCGTCTCACAGAGCCTCAGCTGGCCTCAAACTTGCTCTATAGCCATAGTTAACCTTGAACTCTACTCTGTCTCCCCAGTGGTGGATTACACGTGTACATTGCCCACCCAGATAAAGCCTTGGTTTCCGATCCCTTTCCTCTGTTCTCGTCTTCCATTCTTTTGTTCATATTACATTTCATATGTGTAAACACAAGTGGGGGCTTGTGTGCAAATACATTTGAAGGCCAGGGGTCAACTTGGGATGTCATTCCTCAGAAGCCATCCACCTTGCTTTTGAGACAGGATATCTCACTGGAGCTTGCCCAGTAAGCTAGGCTGGCTGGTTATTGAGTTCCTGGGGCCTGTCTGTCTCTGCCTCCTTAGCACTAGGATAGCAGGTGTGCACTGCCATACCTGGCTTTTTCATGGGTTCTGAGTATAAAACTCAGGGTCTCAGGCTTGTGCTGCAAGCATTTACCCACAGAGCCATATCCCCAGCTCTATACTACATTCCCAGAACAAAGACCACTCCTCTTTCCTCTTTCCTTTTCCTCCTTCCTATCTCTTTCATATGTGAATTGGAGACCTGAGTATGATGTACACTCAGTACTTCTATAAAGCTTCAGACATTTTTAGAAATACCACCTTTACCCTCCTTTTATGTAATAAAGGCTTCTGATATCTAGGGACATGTGAGTATTTACTAATTCTGTTTCTTCTGAGTATTTTGATTCAGTGTTAGGTAATAATGACATTATATACTAAAATGAAATATGTGTTTTACTTGTGAATCATATCTTCTGAACTTTTAAAGAAGTACTTCTACTTACAACAAACGGTTTAAACTTACGTAGTAGGTTGTATGTTTCACATTCTCTACAGATTTCAGATTCATTGCTATCAACTAGTTACCTGTCTCAGTTACTTTTCTACTGCTGTAAGAGACACCATGTCCAAAACAACTTAAAGAATAAAGGATTTATTAGGGGCTCGTCCATGACTGTCATGGCCGGGAGTGAGATATCAGGTTGGCAAGCATGGTACTGGGCAGTAGCTAAGAGCTCGTATCTTGGTCCATGAGTACAGGGCAGAGAGAGCTAACTGGGAACAGCATGGGCTTTTAAACCCAAGCCCAGTGGCACACTGCTCCAACAAGGCCTCACCTTCTTAGTTTCCAAACAGTTCCACCAGCTGGGACCACACCTGAACTTTTCACACACCTGAACTTATGGGGGCCATTCTCATTCATAAGTTCAGATTTCAGATATTTACATAAGGTACACTTTTAGGATAGTTTTTAAGTTTAAAAGAATATATAGACTTGTAGACTTAAACAGTCTTGTAGACTGTTTAAAATACTTTCTTCAATATTTGATCTCCACTCCCAAGTTACCACTTAAGCTGTTGGCGTCACTTTGCAATGTTTGTACTGTTAAGTAGTTACTTGGGAAATTTGAAAATTGGTATGCATAGTGCTTAGTAATATCAAAAGACAAACTTTAGTCATAAAGTAACTTAAAAGTATGCTAGTAAAAGAGACTGGTATGGGGCTGGAGAGATGGCTCAGTGGGTAAGATCACATCTGCTTTTCCAAATAACCTGTGTTCAACATCCACCCCTCACATGTGCCTTATGTCCTCTCTGTAACTCCAGTTCAGGAAGTATGTCGTCCTCTTCAGGTCCCTGCGTGTGCTGTACATACATGGAAGCAAGACACCCAGATACATAAAATCAAATATGTTTTTACAGAAAAGCAAGTGTAGGCAAATAGCCGGCATGTAAGCAATGGGGCTGTATTGTAGACTCTCTCTAAAGTTAGCATTGTCAAACTTTTCTCCAGAGAGGAAAAAATATGCTACATAATTTACTAAATAAACATGTAACCCTAATTTTTAAAAGTAACAATTATGAAATGTTCATTGTTTTTGAAGACTGTTTCTTGTATGATTTTCCCATTCTTGCTGGAAACCTAATTTTAATTTTATAGATTTTCAAGAGAGCATACACTTAAACCTCAATAAGTATTGTTTGTAAACTGATCATTTTGAAATATTTTTATAGAATCTGTTATCAATAGATCATTTTTCTCCTCCTTAGGAATCAAACTGGATCGATGATAAACAATTGCTTATTAGAATAGCTGCAATTGACAATGGGCTAGCATTTCCCTTCAAGCATCCTGATGAATGGAGAGCATGTAAGTGTTTAGAGTTCTCCCAGAGAGGAAGAGTACAGAGCTCAAAGGAAAACAGACAACATGTCGTTCACTGCGGCTCAGTTCTAGCCCTGGAGCTTTGAGGATATAGTAACTTGGGTCTTGCTGTTGTTTGTGTACTTCTCTGGATGAGCTGGTTTGGTTTGGGCCTTGGAAATAAGTTTGGCAACTCTCATTTCTAAGGTATTAATATAGGAATGATCTATCACACTGTCTTGGTAGATTTGTATGCTGATGTTTTGGGCTTCATTCCTTTAGCAAGATTCAGACCCAAGTGCCACTTCCTGTCTCTCTTGCCGCAGAGTGATCGTTTTGATACATTAGGAGCCAGTTTTGGAACTTTTTTGTTTGTTTCATTTTGTTTTTCTTCCAAGGATTTTCTGTCTAGCCCTGGCTGTCCTGGACTCCCTCTGTAGAGAGGCTGGCCACAAACTCAGAGATCCACCTGCCTCTGTCTCCTAAGTGCTGGATTAAAAGCCTGAGTGATCACCACTTGACTATGGGATATTTTTGTTGTATTTTAAATTGTTCATGTCTTGAATTTCTCCTCTTCCTCCTCCTCTTCCTCTTCCTTCTCCTCTTCCTTCTTTACAAGATTTCACCGTGTAGCCCTGGCTGGCCTAGAACTCACTCTATAGGCAAGGCTGACCTTTAACTCAAGAGATCCATTTGCCTCTGCTTCTGGAGTGCTGGGATTAAAAATGGGTGCCCCACACCCAGCCATTGTTAGCATTTTCATAGCATCCCTTAGTACTGTTTTCCATCGTACTGTGATATGATATAAGAATATGACCTATGTGAATATTTTTTCACATTGTTAGTAGTTTCTTCGTGATTGTAAATATGATCAATATAAAGGACTTTATTTGAAATAATATGGGCACAGAGTTTCCTATGTTTATTCATTAAAACTTGTTAGTTATTAGTTCTAGAATGCCCTCAACTTGTCTTTAACTTAGTTAGCTTTTGAGAGGCTAAAGGTGATTTTTTTAAATGAATTTCTTCTTTTGACTTTTTGTTTTATATGCAAAAGACCCAGTGTTTAATATTCCTGGGTTCATTTGTGTAAAATGTAATATACTTTATTATTCTCAGTGGATTTGTATTTTTTCCTGTTGTAATGTTGCTGCATCACCTTTCATTTTGTCAGCATTTACTGGTTATTATTCTCTACTTTTGTTTTTAATGTCCACCATTCTGTTTTAGGTATATGACATAAGCATCAGCTGGTTTCTTTTAACCCAGTCTGAGGCTTTAATAGGTAGCTTAAAGTGTTGGTAAATTTGAAGTTACCTATTTTTTTTTAATTTAACCTAAATTCTAATTTGTTTGCTTTTCTTTCCCTGTGTTTTGTGGAACTTATTCGAAATGTCTTGTGGTTGCAGTTTGCATTTTATTTTTCCCACTAATCACTTGAAACCTATATGCAAATTGCTTTTTTAAAGTGGTAGGTTTGTAAAGTTCCCATAAAACATCTGGGAAGTTTTGCCAAACATGCAGTTGGGGATCAAGGGTCTGGAGCTTACAGAAGAATTGGTATTGAGGGTGTAGGGATGTTTTAGCTGTCATCTTCATAGTGAAAGCCATGGCTTTATTTATTGTCATCCAGGGAAATCATGGAAAACAAATACCATTGCCTGATACAATGCCAGGACCATAAATACTCAATAAAAGTTTGATGAGTGCCCAATGAATGAAGGGAAAGGGGGACTAATAGAGTCTTGGGAACAGTAACATTAAAAGAAGGCAGAGAAAGCCAGCTGAAAGGGGGAGTACCTGCCTTACAAGACAGAAAGAGAACTAAGAGAGTGGTATCCATAAGCCACAATGGAAGAATTTCATAATAGGGGTGAGACTTGGCACATCACTGAGGCTGAGTAGCCTGACTGCACTTGGGCTGTGAGAGGTCCTTAGGCAGGCCCAGAGGAGCTGGAGGTGGTGGATGATGATAGCGGAAGTTGAAGGACAGGGATTGGAAGCAGAAAGAGAAAGAATAAGGGCCTTTTAAATGAAATTGTTAAGAGAATGGAGAGAAAACAATAGCTTAGAGGAACGTGGACCATACATGTAAAACACAGAGTTTAAGTCTCACACCAGGCAAAGAGGTGGATACAAGTAAGGGATGACCCTAAAGGCAGTTGACTCTTCTTCTCATTGCCGTGACCAGATGCCTTACTGAAGTAATGTAAGGGAGAAGAATTTGTTCTGTCTCACGGGTAAAGGCACACAGTTCATCTGTATAGGGAATGAATAGTGGAGACATTAAAAGCGTGAGGCAGGCCTGTGCCTACATGGTGGTGCTCCTATATTCCAGGATCCAAGAGGCAGAAGGAAGTGGATCTCTTGAGTGCAAGGCCAGCCTGGTCTGTATAACATGTTCCAGAATAGGTAGGGCTATAATAAGAAACTATTGTGGGGGAGGGGGACAGAAGCATGGGGCAGATACTTTACATTTTTAACCATTTAGTTTAACTATAATTTCCTATCTCCACTCCTGTAGCCCTGCATCCACTGTTTAGACCCCATGTACAGAGCATCTTCAAATACCAGGTGTTGAAACACATGATGTTGTGAGAGGCATTTCACGTTCAGACTGTAATAAGTAGAGTTACCTGCTTGGTGATTCTGGAATCTACCGTGTCTCCTCCATTCCCGAGATTCCACCGGGCTACTAATCTTCCCAGTCTATTGCTAAACTACTTCCTAGTTCTAGGCGCACGGTTTTTTTGTTTTGTTTTGTTTTGTTTTGTTTTTCTTTAAAGCCATTATCTATTTCCTAATTACTTAAAGTTTTGGAACTTCCTCTGTGTACAGGTTCCTTAGATCCTGATCATTTGTAGTTATGGAAGATAGGTTCTCATCCACGGGACTTAACCTGGGTGTGTGAATGATTACAGGTTCCCACCACTTTCTTAACCCCAAATGTGATGTGTTCTGATACGGTTTTTTGAGATAGGGCCATTTGAATTAGGCTCATTATCAGATCCCACCTCTTTATTGTGTGAAGCTCAGAAACAGGTCCAGATGAGACCTTCTGTGCTGCGGCATCCTGACTGGCCATCGGAGCTTAGAGTCTGAAGAGCTCATGTTGTAAAGAATGATTGTGTTCTCAGAGTTCTTTTTCCTTTATTTGGGAGAAGCTGGGAATTATAGGGAAGAACTGGGTAAATGTGAGTCCCAACATGCTGTTACTCATTCCTCCTGATTAACATGTGTTTCCCACTAGATCCATTTCACTGGGCTTGGCTCCCTCAAGCAAAAGTTCCTTTCTCTGAAGAAACTCGAAACTTGATTCTACCCTTTATTTCTGACATGAACTTTGTCCAAGACTTGTGTGAAGATCTTTATGAACTTTTTAAGGTAAACATGATTAATTGGGACAGTGTTTCAGCTTCACAGGTATACATTTACTGTTTTCCATGTTAAATTTTACTTTTTATTTCTGTGTTGCTGAAGATTGAACTGAGGGCTTTTGGCATGACCACTGAGTTCCCCCTCAGCTCTCATACTGTTTTGAATGACCATTAGGACTGTAGGACAGGCTGCCATAAGAAGGGGCCACAGGCTAGGCCACTCATGCAGTGCCCAAGTCTTCCTCAGTTTGGGGGCTAGAAGTCTGAGGTCAGCTGGGAGCATGGTCAGCTTGTGTTCATTGACTTCTCATTCGTTACATCCACACATGCTCTGTGAGAGCAGGCTAGCTCTAGGGCCGCTGCTTCTACTGGGATTAGCCCCATTCCTGGGAGGTACACCTCCATGACTTGATTACCACTCAGAGATCTCTTGTCCAAATGCTGTAACATCAGAGATGAGAGTTCATCACACTGGAGACACGTAAGCCTTTTTTCCATAATAAACACCATGCTTTCTTATATTTATACTCAACTCTAAACATATTGTTATCCCTGCTAGCCCTTATTCTTTCTCTTTCTGCTTCCATCCCTGCAACATTATTTTAATCATCTAACTATTGGTGAAAAAAATGTTGAGAAAAATCAAGTTCATTGCCCAAATTTGGAATGTAAATAAAGATCTGTCTTACATCAGTAGCTAAAAATATTATTTATCATTTTAGTATATGGATGTTTAGTCTGCATGGGAATCTGTGTCCTGTGGGAGGGAGTATGGGGGCATGGTACAGGGACTGGAAGAGCCTAGAAGAAGGTTGTGAACAACGGTGTAGGTGCTAGCGATCAAACTGCAGGTACAGCCACGATTTTCATTTCGTACCCATAGTCTACTCTTGGCCAGATGGACACATGTATGTGTAGTTCTTAGGGAGGAAAAGATAGACAAACGTTTTCCCATACGTTAATTTTTACAATAATTAGTTTTGATTGCCAAAGAAAATAAAGACTTTAAAAATAGCCTACATTAAACCTCATTTGCTTACTTGTCCTAATAGCACAGTCTGGCACAATAGAGAGGGATTAGCAATTTTGTTTTTATAAATCATACATTTGTAAAGTTATATTTACTAAGTATTAAATCAAGACTTTTTTTCAAGCTGGAAATTTACAGAATTACTCTTTAAATTGTAATGTGTGTTTTGTGACCTGATAGGATTTAATTCTTATAAAAAGCCTGAATTCATTGACTCAGATTCTTTCTGGAAAAGTAGGGGGTTATAAGCAAATCTCTTCTATTGTTCTGGGCCTTTCCGAAATGACATCAGATTAAAGCAGTCTTTTCTCCTGTTTTCAATAGGGAAGCTTTCTTACGGCCTTATTTACTACGTGGAAGGGTTTGTTTGTTTAAAGTTTGGGATCTGTTTTAAAGGTGTTGGTGTTGGGAATTATACTAACCTCCTCCGCCCTTTCTGTAACAGACTGACAAAGGATTTGACAGAGCTGCTTTTGAAAGTCAGATGTCTGTGATGAGAGGCCAGGTAGGTCACTGTTTGATATTGTTTGTTGAGAAGAAGGTCTCCTTGAGACAGTTGCCAACTTTCCCCACTGTGACATAGTGTGGCTCCTAAAGCCACCTGTCACGCTGCATCTAGATCGTTCAGGTGGTGGTGCTAAAGTTGATTTAAGTAGCACTGCATCTCTGCTGCCCTATAAATTAGCTATTTTTCCCTTGTGTGTTGTTTGTTTAGCCAGTTGTTTGCTCAGCGTAATTGCCTTCTGCCCCTTTAAGTGCTCCACATAGAATCTGGCTTGCACAGTGCATGTAGGCAAACATTCTCTTGCTGAACTACATCCTCAGCCCCATTTGTCCCCATTTTGCTTACTACTTTCTGTGTGTTCCTAACTTTTTCTTCCTCAGATACACCTGTGTGAACATTTCCATACCAAATTCTTTTGCCAGTAGGTAATTTTCCATCTGGAACACACACAGTTTTTCTAGAGCAGTCACATCAGTAAGGTTGAATGCCCACAGTGAGAGAACTACATCATTTCAGCTCAGTCTTGTACTCTCCCTCAGCATGTGGACCTGAGATAGAGGCTCGAGGTCTGATGGCATGGGCCTGAAACTCATGCTCCCTCATGTGCAATACTTCTAATCAGCTTCAGCTGATTAGAAGGAAGGAAGATTAGAGATGAAAACTGGTTTTAGTGACTCCAAACTAATGTTCTCATCCTAAAAGCATAGATTTAATGTACTGTAGCTATTTGATGCTGGGATGTGGCAAAGATGAGTGTGAGTTTGGCCCTGACTAACTGGTAGTGGTACAGTGGCAAATGTAATGCATGAGGTATCTGCAGACTTAACTAACCAGAGAGCTAGAGTGCAGAGCCCTAAGAGCCAGGGTAGGAATCCCTGTGGAAGAGATCGCAGAAGTTAGCAGCTTAACATGAAAAAGAAGAGTTGTGACCGAAAGGACATAATGGAGGGGGAACTCTTACCCTGGGCTGCTTCTGCGCACTCCCTGAAACTGTGTGATGGCAGGTAGGACTCAGCAGCAGGATCCCTAACGGTAGAGGCTGTGGAGAGGTGAAGCAGACAGTGTTGTCCATGTTCTTCACAGTCGAGCCAGGGCCAGGGAGCCCAACTAGGAGGCTGCTGTGTCAGTGGAAGGGGGAGGGGAACCAGTGGTTATGCTTAGATAGCAGAGGGTTATCCTCCCCAAATGGATTGGAACTATACTTACAGGTAAAAAAAATTAAACAATGAAGACCTGGTTTGACTTTTTGCTTGAAACAAATTCACTTGGCCTATGAGTGGGTTCATCTTCTAGACTCCTGTCCCTGAGTGTATAGAACAGTCTGCTTGTATCCTCTGGAGCTCTGTCCAAAGTTCTCAAGCAGACACCTGAGACCAAGCACTGCAGACGAATAACTGATGATGACGTTTGATAAGCAATGACAGTAAGAACATGAAACAGTTATAAAATATACTGAAACGTACAAATGGCCTATTTTTTAAATTTTCCTTTCAAAAAATTTAAACTTAAGTTGACCGTGATAGGTAACTGTAACCCATAGATTAAGAGGGAACTTTGTGTAGCGCCATTTTAAGTTAACACTGTTATAAACAATCTTGTAAGTTTCATTTATGGATTGAAGTTTACACGTGAGGAATTTAAAAAAACAAAACAAAAAAGCATTGTATCTGCCTGACATTGAGTTCTGAAGTTAGATAAGGCGGTTGGTATCTTTATTTATAACCTCTCATTAACAAAGTAGTTAACTATTAGAAAAATAGGTACAGTAGAACTGGGTATAACAGTGCATATTTGAGATCAGTATGGACCACATAGCAGGATCTTATTGGGGGTGGGGGATGTTTACAGGACAGGTCAAGATCTGAAGAAAGAACAAAAGGGCGGGTAGTATTTGATCACGTAATTTGACTTGATATCCTGAATTTATTTCCTTTTTTGAATATGTTTATGATTTCTGTACATGCATGTGTGTTGATATGTGTACATAGGCACACATGTGTGCATGAATGTAGAAGCCTGAGATAGACATCAGGTATCTTCTTGGTTACTTTCCTCCTTACATATTGAGACAGGTCCTCTCCTTGACCCTGAGACTGTCTTTTTTCTAGTCTGACAAGCCAGCTTGCTTTGGGGCTCTCCCTCCCATCTCTGCTTTTCTTGCATGTAAAGGTGGGCTGTGAGCCAACCTTGCTCTGTGTGGATTCTGGGAATCCAGTCTCTGTTTGGTCTTCATGCTTGCATAGCCAGTGCACTAGCCAGTGAACCATCTCCCAGACTCAGTTTTTTAGTTTTAATTTGATTTTAGCTTTCTGATATCCAAAAGGCATAATGTATTTTGACCGTGGATCTGATTATGTAGCTTTCTAATTTTAGCTTTTAAAAAAAAAAAAAACTGCCCTAAAAAGGAATTAGTCTTTATTTTAAACTAAATTTCCATTAGAAAATGGTGCTCATCAGTAAGGATGTGTTCTACACGGAGCACCATCGTCCCATCTCTGCCCTGAGCCAAGAAGCCTGTGCTATTGCTGTCAGCTCATGTCCTCTCCAGTGCTTGTTTTGTTTTGTTTTTGTCTTGTGGTTTTTTTATGTTTGTTTGTTTGTTTGTTTGTTTGCTTGAGACAGTCTTTATAGCCCTGATTGTCTTGTAACTCATGTAAACCAGACTGGCCTTAAACCTACAGGAGATCCACCAACCTCTACTTCCAGAAACTATCTCATAACAAAACTAACAGGAGGGGCCAGGCCAGGCATGGTGGGAGGGGCTAGGTGTGGTGGCACACTTCTTTATTTCCAGCAGAAGCAGAGAGATAGATCTTTGTGAGTTTGAAGTGAGTTCCAGGACAGTCCGTGAGACAAGTGAGACCTAGGTGTCAAGTCTCATCTGGGTTAAAACCTCTGGTCCCCACATGCTGGAAGGAGAGAACTGATTTCTGCAAGGCATCCTCTGACCTTCAATATATTTCTGCAGTAGTTGCACACATGATAAACTAAATATTTTTTAAAAGTTGGTTTTAAAATCAACGTGTTGGGCTGGAGAGATGGCTCAGCGGTTAAGAGCACCCGACTGCTCTTCCAGAGGTCCTGAGTTCAATTCCCAGCAACCACATGGTGGCTCACAACCATCTGTAAAGAGGTCCGATGCCCTCTTCTGGTGTATTTGAAGACAGCTACAGTGTACTCATATATAATAAATGAATAAATAAACTTTAAAAAAAAATAAATAAAATAAAATCAACGTGTTGAATATTGTGAAGTTAAGCAGAAAAACCATTTCTGTGGTTTTATGTATGCAGCATAGTGGTTTTGTCTGCTGAGCTGTGAAGAAACCAGTCATTGCCGCTGTCTGCTTTTACCATTACCTGTGCTGAGACTAAGGTGGCAGTGCACGCCAATTGGAATAGAATGTTAAACATTTTATTTATTTATTATGTATGAGAGTACACCATTGCTGTCTTCAGACACACCAGAAGAGGGCATCAGATCCCATTACAGATGGTTGGGAGCCACCATGTGGTTGCTGGGATTTGAACTCAGGACCTCTGGAAGAGCAGTCGGTGCTCTTAACCACTGAGCCATCTCTCCAGCCCCCTGGAATAGAATTTTTAAAAGCCCGAGTTAATTAGAAGAAACTAGTCAGAACTCTTCTGTAGTCTTAGTGGTCCACATTTTTAGGTTCATGGTATGGACATTGCTTATAAACTTAAAATTTGTAAGTTGTTACATAATAGCCTAGAAACTTTGAAAGACATTGTAAAATATAATCTAACTACAATTGTTAGTAATGATTTACATCCCTGATATATTAAATAGCTGAAATAGTTGAATCTAGAAATATATCTGATTTATGCTATTCAAAGTACCATCAAGTTTGCTCACAAGTGTCTTCCTGTTGAGGCTCCTGCTAATCACTTTTTCATAAGAACCAGGGGGTGCATAGCATGTGTATATCAGATGATTTTTTTAATACCTGAAGGGGGGCGTTAATGACATTCCTAAAATAGAAAATAAGGAACATTTTCTACAATGCAGGAAAAAGGGAGATGAATTATTACAGTTTGTCTATGGTGTGGACACAGCACTGTGGAAGTAGTGGCAGGTGGAAATCTGAACACCTGGTCTACATAGCTAACTTCCAGGACAGCCAGGGCTACATACAGAATGAAAGAAAAGACTGAAAAAAGTATAGCTGGCACAGTGACAAGCACCTTTAATTCTAGGATTCAGAGGCAGAGCAGGGACGATCTTTCCAAGTTTGAAGCCAGCCTCATCTACATAGCAAGTTCTAGGTCAGCCAGACCTACAGAAGGAGACACTGACACACTGTCTACATTCCAAATATATGAACAAAGGGTAAATTAGCTATGAGTCGAAGTTCATAGACATTCCTACATGCCCCAAAATAGAAATTCTAAGATATTTTGACTGAGCACAGATTGTATGTATTCACACAGTAATAAACAAGTAAAAGTATGTGTGCGTATATATATAATTCTTATATACACATCATCTGTATCCATACATATTTATATATTACTTTTTCTTATTTAATTTTCCTATTTGAAAGTAGGATTTAAAGACTTTTTTTTAAATGGGTGACTTTCTGACTTATCTCCTCTACTTGGGCCTGCTTCATGTTTCCCCTTCGAACGTACAATTTACCTATTACTGTTTCCTGATCCTTTGTCCTCTGCTAAAATGAAGGCAGAGAGAAATTATGTGCATTTATTTCAGCAGTCGTCCCAGCACACAGAAGAAAAGGCCTTGGAAATGGTAGGAAGGCAATAACTTCATTTGTTGAATAAGTGAGTCGTAAGGCAAGCATTTAATACAGTATTTAAGTTCTCTGTCAATGGATTGTTTACAGCCTTTTGATTTCTTCAGTCTGATTTCACTGCTGCTGGACATCGGCACATTCTGCAGTGGGTTAAAATTCCAGTTCTAAAAGCTATTTAATTCTAGTCTTGTGTATCCATGTGTATTTAAGTGTGTCTGCATCTGGTACATATTTACAGCACTTACTCCAAATCGATGAGAGTCTTCCGTCTTTCTACAGATCTTAAACCTCACTCAGGCACTGAGAGATGGCAAGAGTCCTATGCAGCTGGCACAGATGCCATGCGTGATCGTGGAGTGCAGCAAAAGTGGTGGCCAGGGGCGTGTTGTACACCTGGGCAGCTCCTTTACCCAGACGGTCCACTGCAGGAAGCCGTTCTTTTCCTCCTGGTAGCAGATGTAAAGGGAACAGCTGTGTGGTTTTACTGTGCTGATAAAATATTAGTGACGTAAATCTCTGCTGCTGAGGGCACCAGTCGCCAAAACCTCAAATAATTCAAGTCTTTAAATACATAGAAAATAATATTATATTTTGAATGTAATCAAAAGTTTACGATTTTTTGTCCAAATATTAAATTTCTATTTCAGGGAAGAAGTGCTATATCTCCTATATTGTATTTTTATAGAAAAATTGTATTTTCTGTTGTTATTACTTTAAAAAGTAACTTCATGGTTTACACATGCTAGCATGACAAGAGAAAGGTCGACTTTGAATACAGGAACATCTTGTATACTTTTTACACATGAGAAGAATCTTCTTGCATTCATTCCAAAAGACTTTTGAGGATGGCCAAGCCAGACACTGCTTGTAGACTTGTAGACTCTCAACAGAATAGCGAGTAGGTAGAGCAGACAGTGGTGATGAAGCAACTTTACCTTCATTTTAAAAGCTGCTGTTTCAAAACTGGAATCAGGTGCCCAAAAGTGGTCGTTACTGGGAACCTGAAAGTTATATTCTGTCTAAGTGACAGATGACTATTAATTTTTGAACTTTGGTATATTTGTTGATGAATTATTCTGTTTTAGTGAAGGGGAAAAAAAATCTAAAGACATCTCCCTTCCCTTCTTTAAAACAGGAAATAACTGAGAATTGAATGGAATAATATAAATTTAAGGTAGATCTTCAGTATTTTAAAATTATAACATTACCCTAAAAATTCTTGTTTTTTCTCATATGGGATCAAATAATTGAAAGTCCAAACACTAACCTTAGTCAGTCAGTGCTGCAGTTAGTGTTAAACCATCCCCTGAAGTGTACACTGAAGTCAGTAGCAATGCTCAGGCACTCCTGGGGCAGTCGGTGGCTGATCTCACCGGTCATTTTCAAGTTGCTATCTTATGATTTTTTTTAATGAGCTATTTTTATATGAAAAGGTGGCTATGTCCAGGTGGTTAAACTAAGGTGTGGGTAGACGGTCTCTCCCATCTTTGCCTGCATCTTGGTGGATGTAAGGAATGAGCAGACCACTGCCCTGAGGAGTCAGGGAAACCTGCATCCTCCTACCTCTTCTGACCTTCCATTAGCTGGGGGTTGAGAAAATGGGAACTTGACTGGAGTGTCAACCCATCCCACCACCTGGAGGTGAACACCAGTCATCGGTTTGTGCCTTTGTGTCTTCTGCAAGGGAGGGCGGAGTTGCCTCTGCTGTGGTACGGCTTTCACAAACGATTTTCTTTTCAATGTTTTGAAAATTGCTATATTAATTTTTATAACAGAGAACCTAGTAAATTGCTACTGTTTTATAGGCTAAAATTGAGCTAGTTCAAGACTGTTTTTAAGTGTCTGACCATGTTAGAGTAGTTGGGGTATTTAAAGATTACAAGTGAAAGTACTTACACTGTACTTTGTAGACATTCATGAACTTAATTCTTATTTGAATATTGTGGGGTTTTTTAATGAGCATATTTATATTGTCAAATATGATAAGCAACAGGAATAAAAATCATTGTCTTGAGGCTACATTGCTCCTGTGTATTAAATGCTTAGAACGCGTCTATAGTTATGTACAAACAAGAGGTAACTTGGGTGAAAGGGCTTGTCTGACTTACCTGTTGGAGGGTATACAGTCATTATTGTGGGGAAGGCATGGACACCAGATATGGAGGCACTTGGTCACACCACACCTGTAGTAAGGAGGCAGAGACTGGGCAGGAAGGGGGCTGAGTTTAAAAAAAAAGCAAAAACCTCAAGACCTACCCCAGTGACCCTCTCACGGCCCACCCCTAGTTGGGGAAAAAGTATTGAAACACACAATCCTAGAAGGGAACATTGCACATTAAGTCATTGGACCACTGACCTATATCCTGAGGAACCTGCCTTTGCAGTGCTTACAGAAGCAGTGCAGTGAATTGGAGACGTTAATGAAAAGGATACCATTCTTTTTCATTTAGAGCACTGTGCTAGTAAGCAAAACCTCACTGAAAACAAAGCATGCTTAAATGATACAGACAAGCAGCTCGCATATTTTATACAGCCAGCTGCTTTCCCTACGTTGCTTGGGCAGCTGTCCAGACATGGGCAAGAGATTCTTAGTATTATTCAACCTTTACATCTGTGGCAGCTTGACTGTAATTGGCCCCATAGGCCCTTAGGAAGTGGCACTGTTAGAAGGTGTGGCTTTTAGAGGAGGCATGGCCTTGTTAAGAGTAGATGTGGCCTTGTTGGAGAGAGTGTATCACCATGGGGTGAGCTCAAGCTGTGGCCAGTGTGGCACACAATCCCCTTCTGCTGCCCATGGATCAAGACATGGAACTCTCAGCTCCTTCTCCAGCACCATGTTGGTCTGGGTGCTGCCGTGCTTCCCACCATGATGATAATGGACTAAACCTCTGACACTGTAAGCCAGCCCCAATTAAACATCTTCCTTTGTAAGAATTGCCTTGATCCTGGTATGTCTTCACAGCAATAGGACCTAAACTACAACAGCATCCTCTTTTCAATCAGAAGGTGACAAAAACGTGATGGTCTGAAGAACCTCTGATAGATAGTGTCATTGTCTCAGATAGGGAAGGGTCAGTAGGCAGTCAGGAAAAGCTTGCCTGGCCTTGAGTTGGCAGCTTGGCAGCTAGCAGAGGGATCTGGAGAAAGGAACAAGGGTGCCCAGATGTCTGGGTGACTGGGAGCAATTGCACTGGACAGAACCGTCGGAATAAGCAAGGCCTGGCAGGTAAAGAAAAGGTTTCAGTGCTGATGAGACAGGTTGCCAGTACTGCCGAGCCAGCCTGACTCACCCTGACAAAGGAAGCATTGTAGTAAATAGAGGAGAGAGCCCCAAACCATGAAGCTAAAAACAGTCCTGGCGTCAGAAATCCACAAAATTTGAGATTTAAAGTTATTTATCTTTTGTTGAGACATATCTGCTCCTAACAGTTCCCGTCTGGCGGATTTAATGAAGAATCTGAACATCTCTACCTCCAAGTGAGGCAATACTTGTGGCTAGGCAGCCACTAGACAAAATTGCCTGTTTCATTTGCAGACTAATGCTGTCCAGAAAAGGACACATTATGCAGAATAGTTGACTGATAAACTCTGCCAAGACAGGGTGATCAGCCCTTCAAAATCTGCATTTCAAGAGTCTGTCAGTTGATTTTGGGCCAGAAGGCTGAAGACTTGTGCTCACATGTTGCTAACAGGGGACTGTGCTAGTGGAGATTTGTCTCTACAACCTCTCAGTTCTAGAAGCCGTGTTAGGCTTCCTATGTGTATAGATATTTGGTCATTTTCAGATTTCTGACGGGGTTGAAGACTGATTATAGTCTCATAGCCTATCAGGCTGTATAACTCTGAAAATACATATTTTATTAGATAGTTATCAGATAGTATACAAGCTAGCCAAGATATAGATTTTAAGCCTTTCTTAAGCTGGAATGGATAACTAAATGTTCTGTTTAACTGATATAGTGATGGACTGGGTGTTGAGAATATCATATGCTTTATAAATTGTAGAATGGTAATAATTGTACTCAATTTATATATAAGTGAAAAGGCTTTTTAACTGGACAAAAAGGGGGAAATGTGGTTTGCCCTGAAGTTATCTGTATTTTGATGCTAATTCCACTGCCCCAAGGACAGCTGCCTAGTCACATACTCAGGAATCAGGTGACTTCACCAGAACCTCATACAGGTGAAGGGCAGGTACAGGATAGAAGGAGGCCTGTCATTGGAGGAGAAGGAAGGATGGGCGGGAGAGAAATTCAAAGAAGAGGAGGAGACTAGAAGAGAAAGGAAGAGACAGGACAGAGGAGAGGGTGAGAAGCCATGGCAGATGACATTAAGATTCTGCTCTGTGAGGGGTTGGGGATTTAGCTCAGTAAGGCCCTGGGTTTGGTCCCCAGCTCTGAAAAAAAAAAGGGAAAAAAAAAAAAAAAATTATGCTCTGTGTATTTACAGGTTGTTATTAGTGTTCCTAAGGGATGGATGGTACCGGGCTTTGTATGTTTAAGTGGGCAATTATATCTTATCAATTGGATCTAAGATTATTGTGTTGTGTGTTCTTTTATGTGACCGTTTGAGTGTAGGAAAGTGTGCGGCTGGGATGTGTTTCCGCCACGATATCTAGCAGATATCTTGGGGCACTGCGGTGCAAGACCTAGCGGGGTAAAAGAGAAACTATACCTTTTTTATTTTTATATTATTACACCAACACATTCCCAGCACAGGAAGCTTGAAAAAAGAAATCAATAGGAAAATTTACCTCAGTTAAACATGACTACAGCTTTCAACATGGCCTCAGAAAACACAAGGTAATAATCTGATAACATACTCACAGACAATGAGAGCATCACAGACTGAGCAGTGAAGCAGAACAAACAGTAACCTGGTTTTTTTAGGAGTGTATTACCCCATGCTTCCCAGGTTGGTCTCCACCTTGTGCACTCAGTGATCCCTCCAGCCTCCCCAGTAGCTAGGTCCATAGTTGTACATGGAACTACATCCAGCTCAGTCTAATACTTAAAAGCATGACTCAAATTAAAAGAGGCAAAGACAGAACACCATCACATTAAAATCAGATCTTAAGGAAGAGGGTAAGCCACAGAGGCAAGCTTTCAATACGTGAGAGCTGACAGAGCTCAAAGGAAATGCTAGAGATAAAGATCTGTTTCAAAAATAAAAGAGAACATGAACAAATAGATTACACAAAAGACTGGGGCAAAAACATCACAGTGAGTGTTGAAATGTCTAGATTATTAGCTGTACATCTCCAGCTTGCAAGTCTTGTCAGGTTTCAGTGAAGTAAGCATCAGGCCCACATGTTCCTTTGTGGAGACTCGGAATCCATTTCCTTTTAGCTTAGGCCACTTATTCCTTAGCTGTAGTCTGTCACTGTCCTTTACTGTTTTTGTGGCATTCAGACTTGAAGCTACGGCCTTATGCACACTAGGCAAGTTCTTTCCCATGAGCGAAGTCTCCAGTTCCCTTTTTATTTTATATTATTTTATTGGCAGGATCTCACTAAGTTTATGTTGCAGGATATTTGATCACATTTCCAACTGCGAGATTGTGGTGTTTACTGGAAAAATATGTTTCTCATTGTGGTGTGGCGCAGTCTTCGCACAGACCTTTAATATCTCTGGCTGGGATCCAGACACACCCTTAGCACACACCCTTAGTCCCAAACTATGAAGGTAAAGTTGGTCTGTAGAAGGAAGCACCCATATTTGAAAGTGATGTCTAATTGAGCGGCAGACAAAGTGACAAATCAGAGAAAGGTTTGACAGGATAGGACATCCCGACTCTCAGGAGAGCAGAGAGGAAGGAGAGGCTCCTTAAGGGAGAGCAGCCCAGAGAAGAAAAGGAAGGGAGGCAGTAAGTATAGAGACTGCAAACATTCTAGGCCTAGGTAAGGTTGTGCAGACGCTAGAAGCTTCCAGAACTAGGCCTAGGTTAGCAGAGGGAGGCAGTAAGCCTCTGAGAGGACAATTGATTCAGGTAAGTCAACATTTAGAAAGTTGCCCATGTTGTCATAGCCCAGGCAGACCTTATACTTAGTGTCCTTTTAGTTGCAGTCTCTGAGTAGCTGGGAGTGCAAGAGTGTAGCAGGCACAATCTACACAGGGCCCATCTAGGTAGAATAGTGTCTTGTGTGTGTTCATGGGTGTGTGTGGGTACATGTGCACAGATACATACATGGAGGCCAGAGTTTGACACCAAACGTCTACTCAGTTGCTCTCTGCCTTTGATTTTGAGACAGAACCTCTCACTGAAACTGAAGCTCACCAATTGGTCAAAGCTAGTCGGCTGGCTAATTCCAGGTATTCTCCTGTGTTTGCCTTTGTGTGTTAAGATTATAAGCATAATCCCCCGTGTCCAGCTTTTTACATGCAGGCGAGCTACCTACTGGAGCCACTGTCTCACCACCAGAGCCTTGTAGTGCCGACTGAACCTAGGTCCTCATATATGCTTATGCACTCTACCACTGAGCTATACACCCTTACGCCCTCTCCTATTTAAATTTTTTATCTTTTATTTTTATGTGTATGTGTGTGTGCTGTGTGAGTTTATGTGCCCCACTTGTGCGCAGCATCCTGTGGAACAGAGGATGCCATTGGATCCCTTGGAACTGGAGTGACAGACAGTTGCGAACTCTATAGAGAAAGAGAGAGGCACAAGTCTCGCCTGCAGGCTTTAGAAGCTCCAGCAAAGAGCAGGCAGTTTTCCCAGCCTTGGGGAGTTATATAAACACCCAGGAAAAGGCCTAGGAAACAGGTCTAACAAGGTGTAGGGCCTGATGCCACTAGGGTGAATGACACTGCCTTTTATCTTCTGATCATTTAGGAAACGTTCTCTACTCCTTAGAGTAATGGGAGAGTGCATGGAAACCGCATGCCTGGTTCAGGCCAGAGTGGCAACTGCCTAGCTTGTTTACTAAACAGTTTAGCTTGTGGCCACCCTTGCTCTCTGCCTTCGAGGAGATGGGAGTGTATACTGGCCCAGATAACTAGCTAAAATGCTGTCATCTTCCCGGGACAGTTGCTGCTTCGCTTGTCTGCACAGCAGGTTTGATGACCTCCTTGTCAAATCTCAAAAGCCTACAGGGCAGGCTGAGTTGTCAGCATTGATACAGGAGTTTGGTATACGTCCTGGAGGACTGCCAAGGAGAAAGCCTCTGACTCTGAGCAAAGACGCTAAAGAGACCATAGTGGGGACTATGCACAGTGGAGCCAGGGAGCCTGGGTTTGCTGTGTATGTGTCGGCATGTGGATTTTAAGTATCCACGGATGTGAACAAACTCACTTTCTTATCTATCCCAAGTGTTGCCTGGTATGGATCTCTTATTTTACCAGATTCTGTGCTAGAGTTTTCCAGACTTGCAGGACACCATCTGCTCTTGTAGATCCCTTCTCCCTTGCTCTATGCCTGATTGGCTGAACATTGTGGCAGCATTGAAAGCCCTATTACATCTTAGTTTCCATTGCTTTCTGACGACAGCAGACACAGCAGAAGAAAGACATGAGGGCCTCAAGGTTCAGTAAACCACTTTGAGAGCACACACATTTTAACAATATTCACCCAGGTGCCTGTGTGTCCCCATTTTTAAATTCATGTTTACCCAGAGCTTCTGACCAGCGGGATTGGCATGATTCCATGACCCGCATTGAAGACCTCATGTCTTATAGGATTGTCCTTTTCTCAAAATTTCCCCTTTGATTTTGTTATAGGGAACCCATAAGAGAAGACCACTCGGACACAATTTTATAGCCAACTGAAAGTCTTTATTCCAGCAAGATGGAACTTCACTGATCTTTGGTATCCAAGTGTAGTGTTCAGTGTGTAGATAAGGGCCTTTTCAAGGCAAGAACCTCATCCTGTTCTCTCATTTAGGAACTGCAGTGGGAGGTTTTGCGCACACAAGCAATTTAACAGAAGCTAAGATAAATCAGCTGAGGTATCTTGACCTCGGGTTCCTAGCATAGAGCTGGGTAATTTTCCAAGGGGCTTTCCCTCAGGGAGATCAAATGCTAGTTGAATCTAAAATGGTCTCAGCAAGAAGACAAGATGGAGGAGTGTCTGCACTGTCTTTCCCTGTCACAGTTTCCAGAAACTATTATCTCTCCTTGGGTTCTCTGTGTGATAGCTAATTTGTGTTTTAAGTTTTAAATGACTATGTTTAAAAGATGTGTTAAATGCCTTTAATTTGTAAGCCTCACTTGCCCAAAGAGTAATAACTTCCTGAAATGCTGGGGGCTGTTCATCTAAGATACCAAGCCATATGTTTTCACTCCTGTGAACAAGTATGGCTGCAATAATTACACAGGATGTGTGATTGATCACACATAGGAAGTGCATCATGCAGTATGCTTGCCCCTGATTGGATGAAGGTAGGAAGTACATAGCCTTGTGGATTTGTCATTAAAAATCCCAGTCTAATGTAATTCAGTGCCATACTCTGGGAATCTTGAGTATGGACCCGGTCAACATTTAATAAAGCTTGCTTCAAATGTGGCTGAAAATTGTGATACGTCTTATTCTCATTGGGCAGGATTAACATCTGTAGAACAGGGAGGAAATAGCAGTCACCAGTCCAAAGGTCAATCAGGCTCCTTGGTGGTTTCACTTACCACACAAGAGAAAAAAGCTTTTCTATGAAACCTCCCTCAATAACCCACTTGATTGTGTCTTCTGATTCCAGGTTGGACCTTGCTGCCCAAACGGGTGATGTTTGATTCTTTTCTCAGGAGAGCTATGTGTTATCTCATACACACTCAGAAAAGCTTTATATGTGGGAGAGCAGGGTAGAGGTCAAGGTTCCCTCTGACTCAGTCCCCCTGTTTTCTCATGCCTGAATTACACTGAATTGGCTCTGGGGTTCCTATACCTGAGGGTACCCTTTCATAAAACAAAGTTTTGCAAACCTTCTTGACTCCCTTGGTGTGAAATCTATAGTTACTGTGGAACAGTTTATTTGAAACAATATTTTTTTCTCCTTCCTCTTCTCCTCCTAAGCAAGGAGGTTGCATTGAATTCAATGTGTAGCAGAGGATGACCTTGGACTCTTGATTTTCCTACCTTCCTCCCAGATGCTGGAATCTTAGGCTTGTATTACCATGCCCAGTTTACTGGGGATTGAATTTAGGATTTCCTGCGTACTAGGCAAGTGTGCTACCAATGGAGCTGCATTCCTAGCCTCTAAACACATAATTTCAAATAAATGAATGAAAAGACAACTACTCCTAATATAAGCTCAAGATTCGCTCTCTTCTTCATTCTGGGAGTGTCTGGGCTCAGACACTTTGAAACACTGAGTCTAGTTCCTTTCTGTTAATATCAACCATTGTATTCCTCAAAGACCATCTGGGCTGGGAAGGGGTTTACTCAGAACAAAACATTAACTGTGTGCATGTTATGCTAGTAATAAATGATATGTGTTACTGTTTCCATTTTATAATACAAAATACAAGGGTATCTCTATAATATACCAAACAAAAGTATTCTTATCTGTCCCTCCTGTGCCCTGACTCAAGGCAGAGGACTTCCGAGCTTGGTCTACCTCTCCCTCTACATGACCTTTGTCACTAATCTCTATGTTGCCCTCCAATGTCCTCTTCTAAGGTGCTGTCTTAGGGACTTTTCTGTTGCTGTAACAAAGCACAGTGACCAAGACAACTTATAAAAGCACTTGATGTTGATGACCCCGGAGGGCGGGAGTCTATGACTGTGATGGCAGGGAGCATGGCAGGGTATTTGAAAGGGAGAGTAGGAGAGCACAAAAGGGGAGGAAGGAGGCAGTCTCACTGGGACAGTTGTGTAGAGACAGGTTGCAGAGAGAACAAACTAGACATAGGTGAAGACAGAATGAGGCAGAGAACAAGAAGCCAGAAGATTAGAACAGATTGTCAAAGTTAGTATGAGATCAAGCAGAGCCAAGAGAGAGAAGCCAGATTGAATCAGTCAGCTTGGAAAGGAGTTTGTGAGCCAGAACTACTGAGTTGAACCAGTCAGAAAGAACTAGAAAGGATTAACTTATTCACAAGAGGTCTCAGAGGCTGAAAACATTCTAAGCTCTGCTAAGATTCTATGGAGGCTAGAAGCTTTCAGGACCAGGCCTAGGTTAGCAGATTGAGACCATAATCCTCCCAGACAACAATTGGACAGGCAAATAAAAGGTTCTTTTACATCTGTGACTGAAGTAGTAAAGCAAAAGTCTGCCGAGACCATATTCTACAAGAATCTGGAAGATTTGGGGGAGGCCGACAGGCAGAGCTACCTGTGGTAGAGAACGCAGGGCCAGGTTTGAGTCTCAACTGGAAAAGGATGTCACAGTAGTGACTACACACCTCCATCATGATGACTGTGGTGTCAGTTGTCGCTGTTGCTTGTGATTGACAAGATCAGAGTTTTTCAAGCCGAAGATAGAGACAGTGCTAAGACATCTTCTCCAAAAGATCTGGCTTCATGCATAGTGTTTGAAGGAGATTTGGGGATTCAAGGTCCCTGAAGACAATGGGACAGACTTCCTGGTATTTGTGGGAGTTCGCCATTTTGTCTAGAGACTCTGTGAGAGGAGTTTCCAAATTACTTGGGCCTCAGTCTTAGGACCCAGCTCTGAGTAACAGGACAGGCAGCCAGAGTCCACCCCTGTTCTCAGGTCTAGTTTCAGTTTCCATCAGAAACCCCCCCACCAAAGGATTTCAGAGTATTTCCGCATCCAGGAGTTCCCAGGATGAAATGAAGACACTGTTAGGCAATAAAAACACTCAAAACTTACTGATGGCTATCATAACCCTGCTAGCAAATAAATACACAGATGTCTACTAGCCATAGTTCACACCTCATAACATTCCAGTTACTGATGGGATTTGCACATAAGTGTTCAAAACAAACCCAGAGGACCTTGGTGATGTTGTGGCCTTCCCAGTTGTTTGGATGTTTATGCAACAAAATCCCCTGGGGGGCACAGTTTCTAGAATCTGTGCCTGTTGTGAACTGGTGAATAACTGTGTGCCTAAATATAGGTGTGGGGTTTTTTCACCAAAGTTTTTCCTCAGGGAAGAGAAGACTGCATCATTTTTGAGGCCTGTTTTATTATCATAATTATGCAGTGCCTCCTCATGTACTCATGTAGTTTATTCCAATCAGTGTGCATACCTGTGCGTGTGCATGTGTATTAGGGATGTTACAATGACATGTTTTGCAATTCCATTGACAATGTGATGTGTGTACACATGAGCCTTGACTACTAAGTACTACCACCATTTGGAATTAGATAGACTGATCTCTCCCACTCTGTTACTTTCTTTTAAAGTTATTTTAGCCATTTATTTGCCTTTTCCTATACAATTCAGATATACAATACTTTGTATATCTGGATGATGTTTTGCTAGAAATTGCACTAAATCTGTCTGCACCGAACCTGGGAGGAGCTGGCATCTTTACTGTGTTCCGTTTCCCATGTAATGAACAGACTATGCTTCCACATTTATTTAGATCTCTCTTGATTTTTTTCGGCAACATTTTCTAGTTTTCTGCTCATGAGACCTGTGCACGTTAAACAAAACATGCTTCTTTTATTTGTAAAGTCTAAGTACGATATTCTAAATTTTATGTTTAGATGATCACTGCTAGTGTACAGAAATATGACTAATGATGTATGCTAGTCTCACCTCCTGAAACTTACCATCAAGTTAATCTAGAAGTTATAAAAATTGTATCTTCTTTGCTATTTTTATGTAAAGTGCCAATGGCAAATGGGGACATTCTTTTACTGATGTACAAATGATAACAGGAATTCAATAATCACGTGCAAGAGTAAATGTTAGGAGCTCCAAGCATGGTGATGCATGTTTGTAATCCCAGCATTTGGGAGGTAGAGGTGAAAAATCAGGAGTTCAAGGTCATACTCTGCTACTGGGGAGTTGGAGGCCAGCTTGGATTATACGAAACCCTGTCATAGATCAGATCAGAACAGAACAGAAAACAGAACAGAACGGAACCAAACTAAACTAAACCAAACCAAAAATCTAGACAGTTTTATGGCTTTGTAAAAACTCAATACAGCTGCTGAGCTGATAGTTCGGCTATTGTTTCAGCTCTTTGTTGCTCCTTTGGATCTATAATCTAATCAGATCTTTGTTCGAAAAATTCATCTCTTCTCCTGGTTATAGGTGTGCTCTTGGCATAGGTCTACCAGTTTCACCCAAGAACACCCACGGGGTTGGAGGTGTGTCCTGCTCAGTCTCCCCGGCTCTGTGTCTGGCGGCGGCGTGAATCCTCCAGGACCGGTGGGGCGCTGTGGGTCCGGCGTGCCGCGGAGGCGCTCTTTCTTCGCCTCCTTGGTTGAGACAGAGGCTTTCGGGACCTCGGCGGAAAGATGGCGGCGCCCATGGACTGTCTTGAGTCCCTGGAGGGTGAAGGCAGCGTGGGGCGTAGGGCGTCCGGGGTGGAGGTGGCGCTTCCCTCGAACCCCGGGGCTCCCGCCCCGCAGTGCCCACACGGTGGGTCGGCGTGTGCGCCCAGCTTTGTCGGCTGTCGCCAATGGCGAGGCTTGGGCTGGATGCTCTGCGGGCTTTCCGGATTTGTCTCTGGAAGAGAAGGCTTTCCCCCCACCCCTGTCCCTCTTCCTTGCCTTGTGTGATGCTTGAATAACACCCGTTTTCAGAAAGAGTTTTTTCATTATATTTAATAAACCCCTAGAGAGATCCTGGCTGTTGGAGCTTTGTCTCCAGAGCTGTTAACATCTCTACTTTGGGAGACGGGTTAGGGAGGTAAGCAGAATGTAGAATGCACGGAACTGAAGGATTCCTGTTGCCAAGTTCTTAGCAGAATTAAATCTGTTGATTTGATTGGTTTTTATTGTTTTGAAGTTAAAATGAACAACAACATCCTGGAAGCCTAATTAAATTTACCTCTCCGAGCTTTCCAACTCAGGGTTTCATTGGAAATGGTAATAGTAAACCTTGCCGTTTTCTGGGTTTTCCCCTTTGTTTTATCCAAATCTGTTCCTTTAAGCTTACTTTTTTTTTCCGGAGCTGGGGACCGAACCCAGGGCCTTGTGCTTGCTAGGCAAGCGCTCTACCGCCGAGCTAAATCCTCAGCCCCTTAAGCTTACTTTCATTATGGACCCAAGCAAGCTGTTGACTTTTGTAACGGAGACAAAAAGCATTTTCTTTCTGAAGAGAGCAGTTTTTAAAATTATTTCTGATATTCAAATGCATCAATGTTGCAACTGAAGAAAATAAAGTTTATCAAAGAGGATAGTACATTGAATTATAAATTATACATAATGTCTAAATTTTATTTAAGGCAGAGAAAGCAAATAACTTGACACTTTTCTTCCTATTCTGGAACCAGGGCCCACTCTTCTCTTTGTAAAAGTGAGCCAAGGGAAGGAAGAACCACGCAAGTTTTATGCCTGCTCAGCCTGTAGAGATAGAAAAGACTGTAATTTTTTTCAATGGGAAGATGAAAAGGTACGGTAACATTTTGACCAGTTTTACTGAGAATGATCCAGTAAACATGTAGTTTAAGCATTATATAAAATGATTTCTTTATTTTAATGCATTGGTATTTTTAAAGATTTTTTTTCTTTTTCTTTTTCTTTGTTTTTTCGAGACATGGTTTCTCTGTGTAGCCCTGGCTTTCCTGGAACTGACTCTGTAGATCAGGCAGGCCTCAAACAGAGTCAGATCTGCCTGCCTTTGCCCCGAGTGCTGGGATTATAAGTGAGCGTCACCACTGCCCAGCTTAATTTTTAATTATGTGCATATGTGTGCCCGCGTATTTATGGGTATGTACACATGAGTTCAAGGACCTGTGGATGTCAGAAGAGGTCTTCGGATCCCCTGAGACTGGAGTTATAGTCAGTTGTGAGCCTCCTGATGTGGGTGTTTCAAAGAGAGTTGGGCCTTAAGGTAGTATTTGGTCTCAACTGCTGAGCCATCTGTCTACTCTGAGATAGATACCTTAGGAGGGATGGACATTTCATGCTCTGGATTTTTTTTTTTAATATTGGGCATTGAAGTTAATACTTAACTCTGAACTTTGATACAGATGTGTTACTATCTCACAAGAAAATTAGTTCCCTATAAGATGTGTGTTACATGTCTCAACTTCAATTTTATTATTTATTTATTTATTCATTCATTTATTGGTTCCTTTTGGTTTATTTTTTATTAGTGTTTGGTATCTTACTGTGTAACTCTGGCTGTCCTGGGTCACTGTGTAGACCAGGTTGGACTCGAACTTACAGAGATCCTCTTGCCTCTGCTTCCCGATTGTGTCATTACTCTTGGCAACTTCTACTTTGTAACAAGAATTTTGCAAAACAACAGTCATTTATTTCTGAAGAGTTCTGGAGAGTGGGAAGTCCTAGCCAAGGAGGGAGTAGTATTGGTGGTGTGTTCTGCCCTTCTGATAAGTAAACAAACAAATAAATACATGTTTGTTCTGTCTTTCAGTTGTCAGAAGCTAGACTTGCTGCCCGGGAAATTCATAATCAAAGATGCCAGCCTCCTCTATCCCGAGCACAATGCATAGAAAGGTACTGGTGTGATGTCTTCTTTTCTTTATTGTTTTGGCAGTAATGTTGCTTTTTAAACTTAACTTTCATTTATTTATTTTTTAACACTTTCTATTTTAATCATTTGCAAGTATACAATTCACTTGTGTTGATTATATTCATGATCTATGCAGCTATTACTTCTGTGTCCTAAACATTTTTATCTCATCAAACAATCAGAAGGTTTCACAATGAAATAATAACTCCTTATTCTATTTCCCCAAAACCTTTTTGTGGCTATTAATTTGATTATTCATATATTATTCATGTATTATTTGTTTTTGATATCTATGATTTTTACATTTAGCATGTTTCCAAGGTAATCCAGGTTACTATATGAGTATTTTGCCTTCACATATGTCTGTGCAAAATATTTGCACCTTGTGTCTATTGAGGCCAGAAAAGGGCATTGGGTCCCATGAAACTGGGGTTAGAGAGCATTGTAAGCCACCACATTCATGCTAAGAACTGGACCCAGGTCCACTGGAAAAACAGTGTCTGTTCTTAGTGGATGAGCCATCTGAGTTTTTAAATGAGTTTTTAAATAGGAATCACTGTATAGCTCTGGCTGGATTTGATCTCACAATCCTTGTGCTTCTGCCTCTCAAGCGTAGCAGTATAGGTGAGATCTTTTTCAAGCTGTAAACATCTTAAAACCCAGCATTATCAAACTGTTATTGGATGCATTAGAATCCGTACATGTAGTTCCATAGGAAACCTGTGACAAAAATTCATGTCTGCCCTTGGGCATGGTGCTCTATGAGCTGGATGAAGCTGTCCAGGAAACTGACACCCCCTACCCCCATCTGATTGTCAGTTTGCAGATGACAGACAGGTTTTTGTTTATGGCGCTTTCTTCTGCTACCTGGGCATCAGCATTCAGCACTGTGAGGCCTTATTCTGGCCACATGAGAAGGAGTTCTGGGGTTTGTCTTGTCTGAGGCTAGGCATGGTTATGAATAGCTTTAATCTCAGCATTGGAAGACAAGATGGTGGTGCTCTGTGAGTCTCAGGCCAGCCAGAGCTAAGTAGAAAGGGATCCTGCCTCAAACAAAACCCTCAAACCCAACCCAAAACAAAACAAGTGAATAAATAAATAAAATCTCTTGCCTGAGCTTCCTTAGACTCTAAATCTTGTACTAGAGAATGCTTTTCTAAATATAACTTGATTGCCTCTTCACTTTAGTACTTAACTAGAGAGAGAGGTCTGTTTCCTGTTCAATCCACAATGAGAAAGGTTGAGAAGGGAGTGGGTATGAGGGAGCACTCCCTCGGGGCTGGTGCTTTGCAAGATGCTTTACCGGGGTGACTTCAATCCTGCCAAGATGGCCAACTTGGGTGGGAAGGGGCGGCTTGGAGCAGTGAAGCAACTCGAAAGTCATGCTGTTAGAACGTGATTCACGCTTTCTGCCTCTCTGATTCAAAGGATCATTTTAGACATGAAAGCAGATAGCAATTAGTGATCTATAATAATTTACTGTATGTAGACAGGAGATGAAGATATGTCAGGATGTGATTATCATAACTGTAGGAAACAGAATATTGATGGTTTGGGGAATGGAAACACATTGCCTATGCTTCCTGCCCTGCACCCCATCCCCTTTGCACCTGTAGGATTCGATCCTGGCTTTTTCCCCTCTGTTAAGTGTGATAGTGCAGTGATTCAATGGAACTGGACCATAGTTGTGGGTTTTTCCAACCTGGCCACTTTGTTCCCTGAAATAATGACTCATGAATTGTTATTATTATTTCATGAATAAATGCTCAGGCCTTAAGCTCTTATCTCAATAATCCAGTTATTCTAATCTAAGCATGCCACATGGCTGGTTATCTTCTCAGTTTCATGTGACTGCCTCCTCAGAGTTTGGGGTGAGTCTCCTTATCTCTTTCCTAAACTTCCTCTCTGTGTCTCTCTGTGTCTGTCTCTCTCTCTCTTGCTCGCTCTTGCTCTCTCGGAACTCCCATCTCCCATGTCCTCCTTTAGCTCATTGGCAATAGCGTTTTTTATTGACAGGTGAATGCTTATACATAGTGCACAAGAGTTTCTCTCTATACCGGACCAGTCCGTGGGTAGAAAGAAAGGTTTAAAGGAGATCAATCTGTCAAGGCTCTTTTTGGGGGTGGAGGAAGAGAAGAGAGCTAAATGGTGGAAAAGCAAGAGGATTTCATGACCATTAGCAGGATGGGGTCTTTGGGCTGATTGACCAGGAAGCCTTTGTCCAAGGTAGCTGACCTTTGGGGACAGATTAAGAGGGTAGTTTAAGGGTGACTCCTAGTAAGCAGAAACCCATCTTTAGTCTTGTTTATTCAATAACAATCCTTTCGTTTAGCCAGTCAAAGTTCTTCTATTTAGGACATTGTCACCGCATAGCCATTTGGGGGGAGGGGGCATATTGATATTGACACTAACGTTTGCTTGTTCTATGGAGTCATAATCATATTATGTACTTAGCTTTGCTCTGTATCTCTGTTGCCATGTTTATCTGATATGTGTGTTTTCATGTCATGTAAGGATATTTATTGGTGATATGGTTCTGACTGAGAATAGCTTGGTGATCCATTTTTCTGCATAATAAACTTTAGTCTGGAAGTGGAGTTCTGTTCTCTCCATGCTGCCAGAGTGTGGGGGCTATTTTTCACACATGCCTTGTGTATTCAAGTCAAGCTCACCATTTAACTATCTTTCCAAACCTGATAAAGAATTTTATTTATTTATTTATTTATTTTGGTTTTTCACGGCAGGGTTTCTCTGTGTAATATCCCTGACTGCCCTGAAACTTGCTTGGTAGACCAGGCTAGACTTGAGTTCATGTAGAGCCACCTGCCTCTGCCTCACAAGTGCTGGGATTAAAGAGTGCACCACTAAACCTGGCTCATAAAGAATGTTTTAAAGACTGTTTTTAAGATTTATTTTCTTTTATGTATGTATTTTGCTTGCATGTGTGTGTGTGTGTGTGTGTGTGTGTGTGTGTGTGTGTGTATATATATATATACATACATACATCATGTGTGTTCCTAATGCCCGAGGAGGCCAGAAGAAGGTATTAGATCCCTTGGAACTGGAGTTATGGATGGTTGTGAGCCATCGTCTCAGGACTGGGGCCAAACTCTGGTCTTCTGTACCAGCAACAAGTGTCCTTAACCATGAACCATCTTTCCAGCCCCTCTTAAATAATTCTTTAAACGCATATTTAATATATAAACTGGCTAAAATATAAAGTATTGAATTTCCAAGAGGCTATATTTTGAGGGGAAAGCAGTAACTTCGTCTGCCTTTTGCTGATCTCTTGACAGTATGTTTTGGTAAAATTATCTTCAACATCGTAAATCATGTGTGACCTATAACCTTAGGTTTTATTTCCAGAAACCTCCATTCCTCCAATTGTTTGTTCGTATACCAGGTATTTGTTGAGAGTTCAAAGAAAACATAAATGCTGGCATTGGAGCCCATGCATGTGTGTATAGATACAAAGATGCACAGGACGAAGAACACGCTGAGTGTAGGCTGAGTTCTTTGATAAGGTTTACGTGCCCAGGAAAGCGAGAATGTTGTTGCTGACTTGTGCATTAGCTGATCTGTACCCTGTAAAGATGTGGACTCTTAACAGTTTTTGAGAAATTCACAGAGGCTGAATTGATTTCATGGCATTGCTTCATGGTCAGTGCTCCTACGTTTTATTACATGCTGTGTGGAGGGAAAGTTCTAGGTACAATACTCTTCTAAACTTTACCTTAAGATAAATCATGTTGAGGTCAAGTCAAACCTCAGTGGATCGATTACCTGTCCCCTTAACATGCCTTTGTGTTGAGACCAGGAGTTTATTGTGTGTGGATGAACCTAAGGATGATACGTTCTTGAGATGGTTTCCAATTACAATTCTTGTAATTGTCTTCTAATTTGGGTAATTTAACTATGTCAACTCATCTATAAATTAGCTTACTAAAGAACTATATTGCAAGTATAAATTGTCTTGAGACTTGATACTTAGTATAGGAAGACCTTTCTACTGCTTTGTTTGTTTGTTCGTTTGTTTTTTAGAGGTCTTGGTAGGTAGTCCAGGCCAGCCTTGAACTTGCAGTCTTCCCGACTCAACTTCCCAAGTGCACACGAACCATGATTCCCAGCTGGCTGGGGTTCTGAAACTGTTAGAAAAGAATGGTGGCAGTGAGATGAATAGATCTTCGTTACCCAGTTTTCATTATGGGTCTGGGACTGTTGCACAGATTTCTAGTTTATGGAGCAGGATTTGATAAGCATTTTTTCCTAACATGGTCTTTGAATTGTGTTGTATTTCATCGATGCTCAGCTGACAGATTTACATTTCTTGCCTCAGATTTGCTTTTCCTTATAGTTTTTAGCTGCCTGTTATGCTTTAAAACGTGTTAATATTCTATTATATGGTGTGCCTCCATCCTTATTGTGACCTATGAAGTCTGAGGGGAAGATAAATTTGAATGTGGAGATCAGTGTTAATTTATGTGCATCCAGATAATTTTGTTTGGTTGATATTTCATTTGGTTATGTTTTTTTTTTTCCAGAACTCATTTAAACTTAGATTTTCAAGGTCTGCTGTTAGACAAATGCCATAAACATAATTTGTGTACTCCAGGAAAGGCAAATGGAACATCAAATGGAGATCAATAAAAATGACATTTCAAAATGCTAGCCTGCAATTTGTGAATCATGCTGAGCCATGCGGCAGAATAAAATTTCCTCTCCCTCAGGGCATGTGCAGTAAACAGGAGGCAGGAGCTGAGTAATCTGAGCGCTTCCGGCTCCTGTTCCTTCTCCCCTCTAACTTCAAAAGCCTGTCCGAGTGCTGAACTTAAAGCAGCATAGGTGAGCGATGCTGTGCTCCCGAGATATGGGATGAATGTAAAATCTTAGCTTATCTTCCATCAAGAAAAGCTTAACGAGCTGGTGCCGGAGCCCTCTGCCGAGCATTCTGGGAGGCCTTGAAGGAAGGAAGCGATTAGGGTCAGACAGTAGTGCTGTTTTCTCTTTGATATTGGTCACTCTCAGGTGGGTGAGTTGTCCTGCCTGCCCACTATGGCTTTTTGTATTAGTTGCTTTTCTGTTGTTGGGATAAAACAGCACAGCCAAGTCTATAAAAGAAAGCCTTTAATGGGGCCTATGTTCCAGAAAGTTAGAGGCCATGATAGTGGACCCGAGAAATGGTGGCAAGAACAGCCAAGCGTTCACATCTTGAACCACAAGCTGGAAACAGAGGGAACCAACTCAAACTGGCATGAGCCTTTTGAAACCTCAAAGCTGGCCCCCAGTAACATACTTCTTTCAGACGTTTCCTGTTGCCATGGTAAAATATTCTGACAAAAGCATCTTAAAGGAGAAAGGGCTTATTTTTGTTCACATCATGAGAGTGTGGTGTATCTTGGCAAGAATGTCCTGGTGGCAAAGGCTTGAGACACCTGGTCACTTAAGTCTGTAGTCAGGACACAGAGTGCTCTATTAGTCTCCTTTTCATGCCGTGTAGGACACAAGTCCAGGGAAAGCGTTGCCCTTTATCTGGGCAGCTTTTCCCATGTCAGTTAAGCAATTCAAGGTAACCCTTCTCAGTCCTGTGTGGAGGCTTGTTTGCAGATGCTGTCAAGTTAGATCACTGCTGACCTTGCTTCCTTAGGTCTTATAAAGCCCGTGTGTGTTGTGGCTGGCAAGTGTGTTCATCTCCAATACAAAATGTGTCCATTGGCTGTGTGGTTGCACTCTCTCAACTGAACCATGGCTTCACGGAGGACTCTTCATAGGGATCCCAAGAACATGCAGTGCTGACTTAAATACACGATGGCATTAGGAACTGGGACCACACTTTGATGTGAGCATGCAGTTGAGCTGCACCTCTGCTGAGGGCAGTTATCCATCCAACCTCAGTGGCAATATGCTAAGATAAAAACATGAAAACATGTGCTTCTTGGGAGTGATGACATACTGGATTTTGCTGTGATCCAGAGTGATGCACTTTCTTTGATGGAGAGATCGTTCTTTCTTGGATGAAACAAGTTCCAAATCCTACTATAATGAGGTTGAAACACTCCAAATATTGAAGGCAGGTACTTCCTGCAGCTCCTTCCTCCAGAACCCATTCCAACCAAACAAACTCACACGGTTTGGCACAAACCAGTGTTTTTTATAGGTACAGTGCAAATTCTCTGCCCTGGTTTTTGCTAGTGGGGAATACTTGGGAGGGCAGTCTTCATGATCAACTGGTATACCCTGCCCAAATTCCCATCCTTTTGCAGCTCAAGATTCATTCTCCACTCTGATACACGGTCTCAGCCAGGAGGTAGACTAACTGTTCTACTCTAAGATGGACTGTGGGTTTGTAGGTAAGTGGGTACCACCTGCAGGGAAGACCCCAGGGGCCCAGGGCCTACTGCCTCCTGCTCTCTGTGATCTGGGAAATGGAAGTCTGCACCTCTGGCATTGGGAATAAGTTACCTGTATTTTATTCTCACAGCAACGCAAGCCACTTTTGTTCTGTTGTAACAGTTCTGCATGCCCTGGGTTTAGTGTCCATCTACTTTGGCTTCTCTTTTGTTCACTTTATATATCGTTTACATTTTTCTCCTGTTGGGAGGTGGTGGTGTTTCTTTTGTATTTTTCTATCACCCTTGAAACTTTCTTACATGTATGATATGTGTACGTAAGTGCAGGTGCATGTGGCCACAGCCCGGCATAGAGGCTGAGGACATTTCTTAGGATTCAGACCTCCCCATCACTGTGGTTTTGTGAGTCCTGGGGATCAAACTGGCTTTCATGGCAAGTGCTTTACCTGTTCAGTCATCTTGCTAGTCCTCCTTTGTACCTCTGTACCCCATGTATGACCCTTTCTCTGACCTTCATCCATGTAAATGAGAAATGATCGTCTGTTTCTTATGTTTTATCATTTTCCTTTTAGTTGAAGTACTTTTCTTTAGATTATCTTTGATGCTTTTGAATATGTCTTAGAGTTCTTTTACTTGATTTTCTTAGTTTTAGTTATATGTGTGGGCCTACACACTATTCCAGTGCAAAACCTCCCTGCCCCTGCTGGATTCCACAGTCTCTCTCCTTCTGCCCTTTCTTTCGTTGTGCTGTAGTCCCCCCTTTGTTCTAATTCTATGTCGAGGCTTTAGTGCCCATAATAGCCCTTTGGCACAACTTGCTGTGTATCTATTTGGCTGAAAGTGAAAGCACTTTCCATTTTGAAGCAAAAGTCTTTTATTTAAATTTCACATAAGCATCTGCATGTGTCTACTCTGTTATTCCATTGATCTTACATGTCTAGAGTAGACAAAGTCATGTCTGGAGCAGACTAGAGGTAGATTAGTGAGACTGGGGGTGGGGAAATGGGGAGCACCTACCAATGGGATGAGCTTTTTGTGGTGATAAAAATGATCTGGAATTAGGCTGGGGCAATGTAACACAACCTTGTGCATGCCCTACCCACCAGTGACTTGCACACAGCAACCTGTGAATTGTAGGAATTACGTCTCAATTTAAAAGATGTGTCTGAGGCAGTAGAAACATAGTCCTGAGGCTTCGGAAGGAAGCCCGCCAGAGTAGCTACAGTCAGTTCTTTTGGATGATTTCTTTCAGGTTTAAAGATTTATTTATTTGTGCTTTTATGTATGTGGGTGCTTTGTTTGCATGTTCAGCTGTATACCAGCAGACAACATCTGATGGTTGTGAGATGCCATGTCGGTGCAGGGACTTGATTCAGGAGCTTCGGAAGGACAGTGGGTAGTTTTAATCACTAAGCCATCTCGCCAGCCCTTCTTTCGATTCACTTCTCTTCCTACTTCCTTCTGGGTACCATAAGGCAGATGCTAGTTAGTTATTCCCTTTTTATGGTATTGAGATTGATATTAGGTAGCTTACACAATCTCCCACCAGCCTTTCGTCTGATGATTTTTTTTCAGCAGTGAATGACCGTTGCCTTGTGGTCAGGAAGGATGGCAGAGTCTGATCATTGCCCAATTCACGTGTGAGTTGTAGTTCTGTAAGGAACGCTGTGGAGCAACCCACTGTGGGCTGTCTCAATGCGTCTCATGTGGGAAAAAGTCAAGATATGTGTTCAAGTTCTTGTGTTATTTGTTTGGCTGCCCTGGAGACTAACCTCACAGCCTTGTAGTCTGTAACAGTACAATGAGTTTCTACATTAGCGTTTGCTTTGTAACCCTGCTAAGCTTGCTTGCTACTTTCTGAAGATTTTCTTAGGACCTTATGTGTTTGACTGTGTTGACTGTGAATCAATAAGCTTCAGTGTTCCCTGTTCCATCTATGCCCTTTCTTTTGTCTAATTAGGTTGGGAGAAACTCCACAGGTGCTGAGTAGAAAGGTAAGGATAGCTTGCTTCGAGTTTAGGGGGAAGACATCGAGTCAGCCTTGAGGCTCCTTAGTCTTTACAAGGCTGTGGACGTTTACTCTTTTTTGTTTTTGTAAGGGATCTGCCTGCCTCCACCCCATAGCCACCCCTCACTACTAGAGTTCATAGCATGTGCAGCTATTTGCAGCTTTTCACAGAGGTGCAGGGGATTTGAACCAGGTCCTCATGCTAGCAGAGTGTGTGCTCTCGCCTATTGAGCCATCTTTCCAGCTCTTGGGGCTGTTTCCCCACACTGCTGAGGTAGGTCTTTTCAGCTTGCTGACCCCAGGTTTGTATAGATGAGGATTTCCTGCTCTGGTCTTTGGCACACATCTCTTCTGGGGTCACGTGGATACTTCAGTCACGATCCATGCACTCCTTCCTGGATTTATGCGACAACTGCCCAGTCCCTCTGCTCCCCCTAGTCATGGTTGTAGGTGACCAGTTGTACAGTATCTGAAAACTTACCCTGTATGTTCTGTCAGTGCTTCTAGGGTCAGAATAGTCAGTGTGGACCCAGTGAATACTCAGTGGGGAGAACCAGCCGCAGTGATCTGAAATGAGTGCTGCTGATGGCGGCTGGTTCTCCCACAGGGCATCCATCTGTAGCCTAAGGCCTTCCTTGCCGACCTTACTGTGTGTCACTGAAGTTTCCTCATCTCCTCTCTCGGTCTTTTAGTGGTGAATAAAGCTGTCAGAGGAGCACTCATCATGGGGCTAGAGACATTTCAGTTGCAGGCAGGCAGCTGATTCTTGCTCTAACAGTCTCGAATATTTGTCACTGCCTTGGGGCCTCTGAAGGGAAACTACTTAGTCGTTCCAGTGTTCTCTGGATCCCTCCTTACTTTCTGCCATGCAGTTCCCAACATTCGCTGGGCTGCCCCCGTTGACTTGCCCAACTGCAGGAATCCTGTGCGGTGCCATGTGTACTGTGTACATTTACACACCTCTGTCTGACCTCAGTGGGCTCCTTCTCTTCCTTTTGTGTTCCCTTCTGATTTTGTAACTGCTGTCTCATATATAAAAGTTACCAGCCTTTAAGACAGTGGTTCTTGACCTTCCTGATGCCATGACCCTTCTCATGTTGTGGTGACCCCAACCATAAAATTTTCATTGCTACTTCATAGTTATAGTTTTGCTTATTATGAATTATAATGTAAATATCTGATAACGCAGGTGGTCTTCCACAACCCCTGTGAAAGTCACTTGACCCCCAAAGGGGCTGTGACCCACAGGTCGAGAATCACCGCTTTAAAACATAATAACTGTATTTTCTTTCTCCAACAATCTTTAATAAAGTGCAAGAAGAAAAACTGAACTGTAGTAACTCTGAAATCAGATTTGGAAGCAAACAGATGGGATATCATCCCTGTTTCTGCTTTTAAGACTGGTTTTTTTTTTTTAATTGCATGAAAAAATTTTTTTT
Source organism: Rattus rattus (assembly GCF_011064425.1). NCBI lineage: Eukaryota > Metazoa > Chordata > Mammalia > Rodentia > Muridae > Rattus > Rattus rattus. The sequence continues at coordinate 53,357,557 of NC_046164.1, read as the reverse complement.
ATCTTTATTAACTTGAGTATTTCTTATTTACATTTCGATTGTTATTCCCCTTCCCGGTTTCCGGGCCAACATCCCCATAACCCCTCCCCCTCCCCTTCTATATGGGTGTTCCCCTCCCCATCCTCCCCCCATTACTGCCCTCCCCCAACAATCACATTCACTGGGGTTCAGTCTTGGCAGGACCAAGGACTTCCCTTCCACTGGTGCTCTTACTAGGCTATTCATTGCTACCTATGAGGTTGGAGCCAGGGTCAGTCCATGTATAGTCTTTGGGTAGTGGCTTAGTCCCTGGAAGCTCTGGTTGGTTGGCATTGTTGTTCATATGGGGTCTCAAGCCCCTTCAAGCTCTTCCAGTCCTTTCTCTGATTCCTTCAATGGGGGTCCCATTCTCAGTTCAGTGGTTTGCCACTGGCATTCACCTATGTATTTGCTGTATTCTGGCTGTGTCTCTCAGGAGAGATCTACATCCGGTTCCTGTCGGCCTGCATTAAGACTGTTTTTCTGTGTAGCCTAGGCTGGCCGGGACGTCATCCTCCTGTTTTGGTTTATGTTGTAGACATGTGCTGCCCGCCACACCTAGCTCCAGGTAGTCTTTGTAAAGGCTTTGGTACTGTCCTGCTGGCTCAGGGAGGGGCTGCTGACAGCCGTTGTCAGTACTGCTAAGAACAGACAGCGCTGTAGGAACATCTTTCCTTTTAAGAGGTAATTTTTCTTGCTAAATATGTCATAAGAACTTGAAGAATGATCTTGATTTCTCACTTTAAAATGACTGCCGACTGAGCCAGACTGTTTAACGTGTCAAAGTTAGAGCACATGGATTTGTCAATAAATTTAAATGTGCTAGTAGTTGCCATTACTACTAAATTGTTTGAGTAATATATTATATTCACATTTTAAATGGATATTGATCTTCATTCAGTGACTAAATTGGAGCATCTCAATTCTTATGAAATTGCTGACTCTTTTCCACTTTGTAGGTATACAGTCAGACATAAATCCTCGCCAACATTCCATAGATCCTTTTTCTCATTTTCACTTCTTTATGCACTACTCTTTGAGAAGTAAGAGTACTTTGTGGATGCTAAAAAATAGCAAAAAAAAAAAGTTAAAACACAACCTGTTCTGTGTCTTTTGTTGTGTCTTGAAGGTACCTGAGTTTCATTCAGTTGCCATTGCCTCAAAGAAAGTTCTGTCGAAGTTGCCAGCAATTGCTGTTACCTGCAGATTGGAAGGAGCATGGCGAGCACCAGCTATCAGCTGACATTTCCACCACCCAGATTGCAAGGCCCAGTCAGCTGCTCTACCCGCTGCAGAACAAGAAGACACACGCCCAGTACCTGTTTGCCGATAGGAGCTGCCAGTTCCTGGCAGGCCTCCTTGCCACCCTCGGATTCAGAAGAGTGCTGTGTGTTGGAGCACCAAGGTACGGTCCACTTTCAAAAGTTCTCTCAGGGCCATTCTGTGCTTACGCACATTTTTATGAAGCAGTTGTACGGTGTACACGTTAGGCGTGAGGCTCTAGACGCAAGAGGACGGGGAAAGTGTGTCCCCTCAAATGGTGGATACTTTCTGATCTGAGATTGAAATTTTTATGTCAGATTTCTCGGTTAAGTTCTGCCCTTAAAAAAAAGAGTCTGCAAAACTAAGCCGTGCCAATTCTCCGCAGTGCTCACCGCAACGTGTTTTGTTTGCTGCTTGTCTGTGGCATTTGTCGTTTCTTATTACGTTTGCTTTCATTACTCGCTTCAGGCTACACGAGCAGATCAGGCTAACAGCACCAGGTGAGAAGCCCAACATGAGGAGCCTTTTACTGGATATTGACTTTCGGTAGGTTTATATTATACATTTCTTCTTCGTTCTCTCGTTTCTTTCTGTGTTCTTCTCTTCTGAACTGTTCCTAACCTGTCACATGCTTTAACTAACATTCAGGAGTCGTGGTAGGTGATGGACACCTTGTCAGGTATATAAAGTCAACGCATAGCCTTTGTTTCAAATAAATTGTCATTGGATTTTTTTTTTTTTTTGACCCTGTGGAAGGCAGATTCTCCTCCGTGAATGAGTGCCCTTGCATGTGACTTAGGATTAGAGATCATTCCTACTAAATGCTTTTTCTCGTGTACTAAGGCTTCCAGGGAAATGGCACTGCCTCATTTGTGGTCAGAGTTTGGGGATTTTGTTTCATCTTCAACTCTTGGTCATGTGGTAGGATGTTCCGGATGATGTGCCCCTCTCAGTGTAGCGGGAGGAGGAGGGAGCGCTGCCGTGTAGTAGGCAGGTCATGGGCTGAGAGTTAGAAAATAGGTTTATTTGTGGGAGATAGCTACGTGTGGGCACTGCAGGGCACTTCTTGTATTGGGGTGCACCTGCAGTGCGGCTTGTCGCATTCAAGGAAAAAAACGTCCATTCACTGCCTGAATGTGCAGGCTGAAATGTTCCTTAGTCTCTGTAATGGTTTGAAGACAATTATTCTGGGCGATTTTTACATATCATTGACTGTATTAAAGGATCTGGCTTTGTGTCTTCCATTTAGATCTGTTTGAACAGTGTCACAGTATTTATATGAGACATTAAATAAGCTTTGTCTCTCTGCAAATAAGTCAGGATTAGAAAACTTTTACCTACATGTTTTATGGATGCCACATGTGTGTCTGATGCCCATGGTGGTCAGAAGAGGGTATTGGACTCCTTGAAACTAGAGTTAAGGATGGTTGTAAGCCACTGTGTGTGCTGGGCACTGAACCTGGGTCCTCTGTTTAGTGCACCAAGTGTTCTAGAACATTGACAGCCCCAAAGAAGGTTTGTAAAGAGTCAAATGTGCCACACAGCAGCATGGCTTGGGGCTGGGAAAATGTTGCTGGGGTAAAGAGTGGGGAGGTTTGCAAACATAAGGACCCGAGTTCTGGTCAGAGGTGAGAATGATGGAACGAACTGTTCGCCCTGGCTCTGTGAGACGGAGAGGAGAGCATTGCTAGGGCTCGATGGCCAGCCAGCCTCACTGAAAAGGTGAGCTCCAGGTTTAGGAAGAGATCTTGTTGTGTGTAGTTGAGCCCTCTTACAATAGCTCCAAAATAAAGTGGAGAAATGATTGAGGAAGATTGCCAGTGTTAACCTCTGACTTCCTCACACGCCCACATACCTGTCACCTCCAAAAGTACAGACTATACATGTACCTTTGTACTTCCAGATCAACTGTACACTGTCTATCTACAGCATGCAATTCTTAGCTCTTCACTCCACATTCTCAGCCATTATGAACAGGACTGACCTGTTAACCACTTATCCCTGTTGATAGAACTTGTCTGTGTTCAACAGAAGTGATCCTTCTCAATGTGGTAATCCAGATTTCTTTTATAAAGATATACTTAAAATGCGTGCTTGTGTGGGTATGTGCATGTGTGTGTAGGTACTCTCAGAGACTCAAAGGGCATCAGATCCTTCAGAGCTGGGATCAGAGGTGGTTGTGAGCCACCTGGTGTGGGTCTTCTGCAAGAGCAGTATGTGCTCAGAACTGCTGAGCCATTCATCTCTCCAGCCCTCAGTTGTATTTTTAAACTGAGTTGTAATTATTATCACTTACCTGTTTGAAGTGTGTGTCCCCTGGCTTTGAGTCTGTGTTGAGTAGGTTGTGCAGATATACCACCATCTACTCTCAGAACGTTTTATCTCTTTAATTCGGGGGTTTTTGATAGAGGGTCTCTCTGTGACCTTGAATGTGATTTACGGATCGAGTGCTGGGATTCCAGGTGTGATCCACTGTGCTTGTGTTAGAGCATTCCTGTCACACAGACAAGAAACATCATGGTCACTGCTGCTGACATCTACTTTCTGGCCCCATAGATGCATTTAATATGTGACCTTTTGTGTGGTTTCTTTTAGTTAACACAGTGTTGTCAAAAGCTTATAACATGCAGCATATAACAGCATTTTCTTTTTTTGTGACTTTTTTTTAAAAAGATTTATTCATTTATTATATATACGTACACTGTAGCTGTCTTCAGATACACCAGAAGAGGGCATCGGATCTCTTTACAGATGGTTGTGAGCCACCATGTGGTTGCCGGGAATTGAACTCAGGACCTCTGGAAGAGTAGTTGGGTGCTCTTAACCGCTGAGCCCTCTCCAGCCCTCTTTGTGACTTTTAATATCTATTGTATAGATACATCAATTTCTTCTTAAAATTCTATCTATATTTCTTTGTTTCCTAAAGTATTACTATTAGTAAATATATTGTTTTATATGCAGAAGTTTAACTTTGAGATTCTTATCGTGTGTCAACAGTACCTAGTATTTTTTGAGTTCTTGGCATGGGTCAGGCCCTGTATAACTCGTTTCTCATGATAGCCCTACATAGTAGGTGCTGCAATCATTCTTATTTTCCAGATGGAAAAACTGAGGTACGAAGATGTGAAGTAACTTAGCCAAAGCCATTGTTAGTGAGGGAGCCAGAGTTGAAAGCCATGCAGTCTTGACTTCAAGTGGAAATATTATCCTTCTGGAAATGAACCTATCTCAGGCACTCCTCCCTCCTTCGCCAGGCCTCGCTCTCTGCGTTCCTCCTACTGGTTCCTGTGAGCCATTAACTGTAGCCGAGTGAATTATATATTCAGAGCGAGGCCCTCCTATTGGCTGCAAGTGCTTCCTTAGAGCCCCGGCCATCTGATCCTATGAAGGCCTTAGTGCCCCAGCAATTGTTCCTATGAAGGCCTTGCTTGTTTCGTGTTACTGGAGTCCAGGACACCTTCAGCTTTGTCCCATTTTGTCTGAGCCTCATACCACGGTGTTAGGCCTCCACCTCTCTGAATTGCCTTTTATCATCCAACGGTGCCTTTAGGTAGCCATGGATGCTTTAGGCAGAAAGGAACCGGAAAATTCACATGTATCTCCTGAAGAACTTCTCAGAGGATGTCAAGGATTTCAGGTTTGTTATGTAAAGGAAAATTTTGTAAAAGCTACCCAGATTTTTGGCTTTTTCCAATCTTTTACCATGTTTTTAAACATTTAAAAAGATAGGTCCGCCCATTTCCTGTATTTCAGGTGTGTTCTTTTTAATTGAGATGTATTTTACACATACATGACAGTGCCCCCAGGTATGTTCATAAAATTGTAGCACCACCTCACCTTTATGAAGAAATGTTCTTCCAGCGAGCATTTGCTTTCTGCCCCCAGCCTTTGCCCACTCCTTTCTGATTGTTTATGAGTTTGCCTGTTCCAGTATTTCTGTCCATGGGGTCACAGAGCAGGCAGCCTCTCGAGGTCCGTCCATATGGGATCATGCACTAGTATACCTGTTTTGCATATGTGAGTAATATCCCAAAGTGTGGCTTATGGCCTATTTTATTCATACTATATTTCCTCCAGTGGCCCATGTGTTAAAGGCTTGTTTCCCAGTGTCTCCCAGATGTGGGGCAGTAGAATCTTTAGGGTTAGCTGGGGCCTAAGGGGAGGAAAGTGTACCCTTGGAAGGTATTCTCGTAGCTCCCCAAGAAGCCTGGCCTGCTGGCTATCATTAGGATAGCCTGTAGTCGTAGCACTTAGGAGGCTGAGGCAGGAGAATTGCCACAGGTCCGAGGAACTCTAGTTTCTTTTTGCCTGTAAAGGCCTGTCTAAGGTTGTACCTCAGCAGTAGCTCTCCGTCTGTGGCTGTAGATAGTGGGGGCTGAGAGATGTGAGGTTAGCATTTGCTACGATGGCTTCTGAATGCTCTAATTTTAGCGTGAAAGATGTGAGACTCTATTTGGCAAACTATTATCCAAATAAAGTTAGAGCAAAAAATGAATTTCTGAGGTTCATTTCTGAAGTAATTTTATTCAGCTGTTGATTACGTTTCCTGTGGAAGAGCGTGCTTCACACTCGGTGACTGACTCTCATTTAAAGAGAATGAATGGCCAAATTAAGCGAGTGTCCTTTTGAGCGGTTTTCAAGTGCATGCTTTTCTGATTGGTTTTGTTTGCCTTGTTCAGTGGAGAGAATAATTTTTTGTGGCCAATTTCATTTTAAGAGGGCAATGTTGGGTTATTTTTTAAAAAAAACATAATTTAAAATATGACTAATTATGTTCCCTTGTTTGTGCTTGATGGAAATCTAGAACTGAAATGTTGGCCTTTCCCCTCTCTGCCTCTGCACACTGCTGCCCAGACTGCTTTGGACAGGTGTGCTGTGCTGGAGTTTGTGTAAATCAGATCCTCTCTTTAATTTTTAAAAGTGACTTTGCCTTCATGAAACAATGAGAGAGAGAGAGAGAGAGAGAGAGAGAGAGAGAGAGAGAGAGAGAGAGAGAGAGAATTAAAAGAGAGTTGTATTTTTTTAAAAGACAGAATACACTCAAATAATAATATTTGTCAACAACTGCCTGCACCAGTATTGATTAAAAAACAAGAAAGTAGGGCACAGTGGTATATATGTAAAATCTTATCACTTAGGAGCCTGAAGCAGGAGGCTGTTCAAGGCTAGCCTGGGCTACAAGTGAGTTCCAGGGTAGCCTGAGCTAAAAATTGTCACCCTGACTTAGAAGATTAAGAAACAAATAAGCAGCGAACAAGACCCTTGAATAGGGGAACCTTGACATTTAATTAGCTCAGAGGACTTGCTTGTTTATTGGTGGTAATTGTCAATGCCCCTGCAGTTTGGGGATGGCCGTTAAGCTTGATGTACACTGTCGCTAAGGTAGCCAAGCCTTTATTTACTTCTTCAGCGCAAGTTAATATTGTATGCCGTGCTGACTGCCTCTTAAATATCATTAAGGAATGGTGAGCAGCCGCTCTTCCCTTTCCACAGAGCAGGCACCAGGGGTTTAGATCACGATGGTGAATAAAGACATAATTTCCTAGCATTAGTGGCACTGCGATGTAAGTCTTCATGGCTAATGTATATTAAAATAAAGGCACACTTTAACGTGTGCTGCGTAGCTGACATTCTCTCCGTGAGATCCTGGGAAACTGAGTCTCAGAACGGTTGACTGACTGACTGACTTCCTAAGGTTACACAGTACACACGGGTCCAGCATTTGAACCTGGACCACGGAGCCTGTGCTCTCACTGTGGACTGAGAAGAGGCTACGCCACAGCTGCCCACTGTAGGAAACTAGCCCTGGATGGCTGGCCCGTTACCACAGCGATGGAGGTCATAGAAGCAAGGCTGAGCTCCTGGTTTTTATTTTATTTTATTTGATCGTTCCAATAGGATGGCATGGTCCATATGTGAAATTTTTATAATAAGACAGGCAAAGCTTAAGATACTTTGAAGTTTCACAAGTTCTGTGTGAAAAGCTCAGGAAACTCAGCAATGAAGACAGCAAGGTGCAGGCACACAGATGAGGAGACAGATAGTTCAGCTGGGGAATGGAGGATTCAGTCTTCTCCATAGTCAGATAAATAGAAACTTCAGCCACTGTGTGGTGCGAGTGATTCATAGCAAATTAGAAAAAAGAAAGATTATAAAATGTTAATTTCCGAAGCTGGCACTCTGATTCGTTTTTGATGGCATTTTAAAGTAGTAGTTAGAATAGAATAATTCATCCAGTAAATAAATAGTCCTCTCTCCTGGCACAAATTCAGCAAACTCTAAATGTTCATACTTCTTTCAGTATTTTATTGAGAAATATATTTTATTAAACTAATTTGCATTATACAAGGAAAACTTGCATTAAGTACTTTTGTGGTGTGTGTGTGTGTGTGTGTGTGTGTGTGTGTGTGTGTGTGTGTGTGTGTGTGTAATCACAGGAGAAATAAGAGCTGTTGAACAGAAATGTTGACTTAGTGTTTCCTTAAATTCCTAACCTTAGGAGCTAGAGAGATGGTTCAGGAAAATACTGCTGTCTCAGAGGACTGAGTGACTGGTTCCCAGCTCTCACATCAGACGCCTCACAAACACTGATAATCCTAGCTCCAGAGACTGTGGGCGTCTTACACTCATGTACACAAATCCACATGTAGACTACAGACATAGACACATAATCAAAAATAAAAATAAGACCTTAAGAAACATTAATCCAGAGAGACTTTTCTAAACTATAATCACTCTGCAAACCTACATTGCACAATATGTCTTGTAGTCCAATTTATATGTGGTGTTTTGGTCCATAAGAGCACGTGTGTTTCGTTTGCTGGTGTTGTAGTTCAGAGAGTTGGACAGAGGACCTTTGGAATGTTAATTAGGCAAGTGTTCTGTCACTGAGCTCTGTCTCAGCCTTTACTTTCTATCTGAGACAGGGTCTTGCTAAGTGGCCCTTGAACTCACTCTTAGCCCTAGCTGCCTTTGACCTTACAGTCCTCCTCCTTCGACCTCCCAACTACCTGGGCTTACAGGCCAGAACCACAAGCCCACTTGGAACCTGTATCTTTTATGTATGATTATTCTTTGTGTTTGGCACTGGCCTTCTTAAGAAAATAAATTCGATGTACACTGTTTCAGACTCCCTTAAGTTATTGTAAAGTAGTCTTTATTTTTTAAAAAGCAAAAGATGATGAAATTTACTTAATCAAAGTGTGATTTTTGGAGTTTATAGTTTAGTGTTTGTTCATTTACTGTATGTACGTATGTGTGTATGTGCCTGGGCACGTCACTTGGTAATGAATTATTTTACAGATATTCACAGTTTTACCTGGAAGAGAGCTTTTGCCGCTATAACATGTTCAACCATCATTTCTTTGATGGAAAGGTAAGACTTACGACCACTGTCATCTCTTTCTTCGGTTATTGTTGATTAACAAAGTCAGGAATGCCTTTTTTGTTGTTGTTGATGTTTTAAATCAGTTTTTAGTGTTTATTTTTCCTTTATCGTCTGTTTTGTTTACTGGTATTAGGGATTGAGTTTAGGGCCTCGTGTATGCCAGGCAAGTGCATCTCCTTCCCTGGTTATTTATTGAACAACTAGAGAAGTCTTTGTTCCCTTTTGTTGTTTTTCTTCAGACGGGGTTCTGCTATAAAGTCTGCATAGCCTGGAGCTCTCTGTGTAGGTTCGATAGGTTCGCTTGGCTTCAGACATGGGAGCTCTTCTTGCCTCTGCCTTCTAAGTGCCCTACATGGCACCCCCACAGGGCTCCGTGGGCCTGACGTCCATTAACCTTTCCTTCATGTTCAAGATGCATGCGTGCTGTGTTCCTTCAGCTAGTCCATTGACCACAGGGCCTTTGCCCCTGCTGGTCCCCTGGCTTCTTTCCAGAGCTCTGTTCCAAATCATTTCCTCCAGCTTCCCCTGAACTCCTAACCAGGTCAGAGTCTTCTTTGTTTCCTAACATACTGAATTAAATGCATATTTCAGGGCAAGGGCTGTATGCAAAATCTGTACCTTACCCTTGAACTTGAACTCGAAGTTTTTTTTTTTAAAAAACAACAAGTAAGAGCTAGATGGGCTAGCCCATGCCTTTAATCTTCATACGAAGGAGGCAGAGGCAGGTAGATCTCTGAATTTGAAACCTGTCTGGTCATCAAACGCCAGGCAGACAAAGCTACAAACCAAAATAAATACATTTAAACAAACACTTTAACAAAACAGAAGTTGTTTGGGTGTGTGTGTGGGGGGGGAGCAGCTTTCAAGGTGATACTGAAAATGTCACTGAGGAGAAATGGATCATACACCTACATGTCTGATCCTAGCAGAAGCTATTAGTCATGGAGTCACATTTGTAATTAGCCAAATAGTCATAGCTGATGGGGAGGCTGTTCAGAGGTGTTTGGGAACGATCAAGAATGGTCTAGAACCTATCCGGAGGTGTCACTGTAAAACTGTGACCCATGTTTAACTTTGTAGTGTCCTTTGCAATATTAGATACTGATGAAATGGAAACCAAGCAGGATGACAACAGAGCTTTCAGGAAATGAACACAAATACTGAGTTATTGGTTAGGGTTGAAAATGAGTCTTGTGATGTAGCAGACCTACTTTTCCACTCATGGGGATCAGTTTGCTGTTGAGATGATCTCAGCCAGGAGAGCTACCAAAAATCAAGGATTGAGACGAGCAGAGGTCAGAGTTAGGTGTGTGCCACTGTCCCCACGGGGCGTCAGTGGGAGTCACTGCACTTGACGACTGGTTGGGGCCGTGTGGAGAAGAGCTGCGGTCACCTGACGGTGGATGAGGGACATTTCACAGCTAGGGGAGGAGGAGGCAGGAGTGGAAGTCAAGGCAGACTTGCTCTGTGGACTGTTCTGAAGAACAGAGGGCCGCGTGAAGAGTGAGGTCTACAAGTGCTGTGTTGCTAAGGCTGGTGGGTACTGATGTGGAGTGGTCAGCACAGCCATTTGAAGCGGGGTGGGTGTGGTAGGGGTGGAGGTGCAGGGAAGTGTGAGCTTAGGGTTACAATGAAGGAGGTGGGTTTGCATCCTTGATGCTGCATTAGTGGGCTATGGAAAGTCTAAAGTTCTACTTAACCTTAACATCTTGTGTTTTTGGAATACCAAAGGTGTTGATTTGCACACTTCTTCCCAGTCGGTAGACTAGTGATACTATGATAGATGTACCTCCTGTTAACTGCATTCAAAGCAGAAACTGATAAATATCCTAGCCGCTGTAAGTTTGGCAGCTACTGGAAACACTGGCAGCCTGGAGGGAAAGTGTGTTACTGGCACAGTTTCCAGGACCAGATGGGTTTTTGCCGTTTGTAAACTTCCTTTATTTACTTGCTATGCATGTGCAAATATGTCTGCTCTTACCTAATACTCCGAAGTGTGTGCGTGCTTACCTGCTGACTCACAGCGCTTACTGAGCCGAGCTCGTGGCAGTGGACAAGGCATATAGCAAACCCCACAGCCGGTTCTTCCGAGTGTCCTCAGGGCTCAGCACCACCCCTCTGCTCCTGTTTGTTGGACTGAATGTGTAGGTTGTTTTCACGGGTGACGGCTTTCTCCTTTTTGGGTTACTAAATTTAGTTTTTTAATTTAACTGTTTGAAATGTGGAGTTGTCTGATAGTGATGGTATTTGAATTTGCAATTTAAAAACCTGCTTATCAAGGAACCCGAAGATAAAATCTGACGTGAGTGACTAAGAGAGACTTAGGATGTCACTGAGGGACTCTGCAGTGGCAGGGTGACTTGGTGACGTTTCCAGTCCTAAGTGAGACCAGGCTTAATGCATTCTCCCAATAGGATAAAGGGCCTGTCACTGGTTCTAATTTAGAAATGACGTTTTATTTGTTACAGGCTGCCCTTGAAGTGTGCAAGGCATTCTTACAGGAAGAGGAAGGCAAGGGTGTGATTATGGTGACAGACCCTCCCTTTGGCGGCTTGGTTGAACCACTGGCTGTTACATTCAAGAAGTTAATTGCTATGTGGAAAGAAGGTCAAAGCCAAGGTGCCTTTTTTTTTTTTTAATTACTGCAAAAAGAGTGAGTGTTTATGTGTCTGCTTCCTGTCAACACTAGCCAAGCCCAGCACTGATGGAGTATGCAGCTCTCGGGCTCTTTTTAAAAGCACATTTGATGCTTTTGATGATGGCAAACTTGATGATCATGGGGTACTTCCTCTTACCTTAGTCATGGTTTGTTTGTTTTTTTAAATTGGATATTTACTATTCCATCCCCCTACCCCTGCTTCTATGAGGGTGTTCCCCCTCTCCAACCACCCACCCGTTCCCACCTCCCCCCAGTCATGTCTTTTTTTTTTTATTAACTTGAGTATTTCTTATATACATTTTGAGTGTTATTCCCTTTCCCGGTTTCCGGGCAAACATCCCCCTAACCCCTCCCCTTCCTTATGGGTGTTCCCCTCCCCACCCTCCCCCCATTGCCGCCCTCCCCCCAACAGTCTAGTTCACTGGGGGTTCAGTCTTAGCAGGACCCAGGGCTTCCCCTTCCACTGGTGCTCTTACTAGGCTATTCATTGCTACCTATGAGGTCATTTTTAAGTGGCTTCTCAGGAACATGGTTGGAAGATTATGGAGCACAACTGGAACTGCTGTCATTTGTTCAAAAAGTACTCACGAGAGGCTGCTGGGTGCAGGTGTATTTGGGTGCTAAGAACAGATTAGTGCGCTCTGTGGCCCTTAGGTCTCCTGTCCCTCAAGTCTTTCTATTGCTGTGGTAAAGTCCATGGCCTTGGACACCTTGGGCCAGAAAGGTTTGTTTGGTTTACTGGTCCTGAGGCGCAGTCCGCTGAGGGAAGCCAAGGCAGGAGGCTGGAGGCAGAAGCTGATGCAGAGGTCATGAAGGAGTACTGCCTGTTGGTTTGTTCACCAAGGCTTCCTCAGCCTGCTCTCCCCTGCAGCTCACGGCCACCAGCCCAGGAGTGGCACTACCCACAGTGGGCTGTGTCCAATCATCATCAATCAAGAAAATACCCACTGGCCAATCTTACGGAGACATTTGCTCAGGTGGAGGTGGCTTGAGACTTGTAGTGTTTGGTACAATTATCCCATTCGTCAGTACCCAGCTTCTGACCTGTGGGCGATAAATTCCACGAGCGGCAGGGGTGGCCAGGCCTCTCCACTAAGTGAGCCACGTGAGTGTATGCTTCAAGGGACGGAAGTTAGGGGAGTTCTGAAGCATGGCTCATTGTTAAACTCTCCTTACTGACTTGGCTGCTCTTAAGATCACTCATCAGAACAAGGCAAGCCTGTGCTTTGTTTTAGGCGTGTAGTGTTTCCGTTGACCTTTGGAAAAGGTCAAGGTAGCATGGCACTGTCGCAAGCATCATGTGACAAGTGCATGTATAGAACAACTGAAATTTCTACTGAAGATTTTAGTTTTGTTTTTAGAATCACTTGTTATTTCCTTTTCCTTCTTTATATTTATATTTTTATTTTTCCTGTGTTGTCCATTAGATGACAGTCACAAAGAACTGCCCATTTTCTGGATTTTCCCATATTTTTTTGAGTCACGGATTTGTCAGTTTTTTCCGAACTTCTGCATGCTGGATTACCAGGTATAGTAACAGCCTGTCTTCTGGTGTGGTTGGGAAATGGATATGCTGCTGGGATGTTCTGATAAGACTAACCTTTGATTTTAGTAAATTAAAGTGTTTTGAAGTGTATCAACAACTAAATTATACCGTGTATAGAATAGTGCCTGGCTCCTAATGTCTCCAAGTTCTAGGGTACTTACTGAAAATACAGATTCTTGAATATATATATTTATATATGCATATATATATATATATATTCAGACAACAACAACAAAACCACAAACAAGGGTTGGGGATTTAGCTCAGTGGTAGAGCACTTGCCTAGCAAGCTCAAGGCCCTGGGTTCAGTCCTCAGCTCCAGGGAAAAACAAAAACAAAAACAAAAACAAAACCACAAACAATAACAAAAAACCCACCCTTGTCAAACAAACTCAGAGAGTAAAGCCCCAAGACAGAATAGCTCCCCAGTGTCGCGGTGACTGCCGGTGCAGCTGGGTGTTAGGTCACTGATCTCTGCTTTCGTCAGCACCAGCCCCCAGGGCCATCAGTGTGGATGTAGCTTTGTTCTGCTCACAGATATAGGAAAGTAAATCACCCTTTCTGGTGGGTGGAAAGTCTTGTTTCCTTTCCTGTGTGTCACTCAAGGATGCTAAGAGCTGTAAAGGACATGCTATCCACTGCGCAGTGTCTAAAGAGGCAGACGACTGTGCGTGAATGTGAGCCACTCGAGTGGGCATTGTTCTGGCACCGCCACATGTGACACAGGCCAAAGGCCAGGTAGCTCTACTCTGCCCCTCAGCTGATTTCTTTCCTTGGGTTCTCAAGTTAACCACCAACCCTGTTGTCACCGTTACTCTGGGTGGCCATCAAGTGGTATTGTTCCTTCTTTTGTAAAGGCGGTTTTTCCTTTTGTGTTTCCTGAGCAATTGACTGAATGAAGGTTTCAGCCCTCAAATTGTAAACATGTCTACCAGCTGTTGTGAGGTAGCTCTTGCTTTCCTCTGTCTGCTGTCAAAGGCGTGTGACACTGAAGGACACCCTGAAGTGATGACAGTTAGCCAGCGTGGGGGACCGCACGTGCCGTGCTCTGTGGAAAGCAAGCGTTACAATTTTAATTTTTCACTTTGTTTTCAGCCAGTTTAAGAGACTTTTTAAAAATTCTCTGTTTTCTGTAAGTACATACTTTTAAAGGTAACTACACAATCTTTATTTAATAATTTCAGTTATTAAAATTAGTCTATCCTTTTCTTCTTTCTTGTGTTTCTTCTGTCTTTAAGGTACTATAATGAAACTGCCATAAGCAATTCTAATGAAAGGTATTTTGCCATGGCTTCCATAGTATAGACTTTGAAAACTGGGATTATTTTCTCATTTGTGATGACTTTTCTGTGGCTGTTGAACCATATCCACAGTATCCTTTGCGAAAAGTGGCTAGTGTAAGCCTTGACTTCTAGGTACACGATAGCCTACGTCTCGAGTCCTTCAGCTGTTTGCCCTCCTCCAGCTTGCAGGGCTTTGTGTCTTGTTTGAGGGAGAGCTGCTTCAAGAGTTAGCATTTGCAGTGCAGATGCAGCTGACTTAGTCTGAAGAAGTTAACTAACTGACTCCAGTCTCCAGCGGCACCTGCTTCCTTTGGAGGAAGTGGTGCCCTTCTGTGATGATCAGCACACAGTAGGTGTCCATATATATCATACGAATTGAACGAGAAGGAGCACCAACTCTAGTGGCGAGAGTTCTGAGTTTTAGTCTCAGCTCAGCTGCTTAACCTCTCTGAGGCTATTCTTAAGTTATATGGTGAGTGACTACGATGGCGATAATAATAATGATGGTGAAGTTAGCAATGTATGGAAGGTGTACCCCAGTCCTAGATATGCGACACTTGTGGAGTCCAGGCTGTTGTCCACATGATCACCATTCAGGTAGCTGCAAGGCAAGGCAGAGCTTTTTCTCTGTCTTTTTTTTTTTTTTTTTTTTTTTTTTCCTCAAACCTTAATTTTGGTTAGCACAGGTTTCCTGGAAGGCGGTTGCATTTTCATTTACAGCAGTGGCAAGAATTTGAAATGATGTTAGGGCAAAAGAAGACAACTCTTTCATAGGACAGGCAAGCGAATGATGCTAGTGTAGAGTTGGCACTCCGTGTCATTTTCTTGGCCTGCCTGTGTCGTTAGGAAAGGGCTTTGGGGAAGAGTTGACAGCCTGAGCTTACTGGAAATAATTGTACAATTCACTGTATTGTTTAAAAAAATGTTAAGGTAAGATCATGCGTGTCTGACTGGGAGCAAAGCAAAAGCCAGCCACTGAGAAGAAGAGGAGGAAGAAGAGGAGAGGAAGAGGAGGAGAAGAAGATCTGGAGACAAAACACAGAATGCCTGAGGCCTCAAGTTCAATCCCCAGCACCACAGACAGATCAAAGTAAAGCTGCAGTCCTCTGTTTTCCAGTACAGGTCTTTCTGCATAGATCTAACCCCTTCCATGACCATCGCAGCCTCAATAAGACTGCAAGCCAGAGTCCACTAAAAAAGCTGCAAACACCATAATCACCGACTCTTGTTGTAGGAGCAGGGAGGACACTGTTCAGATAAGAGGAAGGCTCACATGCTGCAAATCTTCATGACACATAAACTATGTGGCCCTCAATGATAAGCAGACAATGAAATAGTGATCAACTGTGGCTTTAGTAAGGGCAGATAAGAAGGAGGGGAATTTGATTTCAAGTTAGACGTCTGAGACCTAGCACTGCCTGTAGAGCAGTGTGACTGGGGTGATTGGCTGGTCTTTCCAGAGCTCTGTTTGCCTCAGCTATAAAGTAAGTGCTCAGAAGAGCAGAGGCGTGGCAGACCTGGAAGTGCTGCGAGTCATTCTAGTGATGTCCTAGAAGACTTGTTCAGAGAATGAATGCCGGGCTCACACGGCAAACTGACAAGACTGATTAGTGACGTTTGCCCCAGGATGAGGGGCTAGGAGCAGGACTGCGAGTGTCAGTGTCCATGTGGTTAGCACAGCCCCGTGAGGTGGTTCTATCCCTCCCCCTCCTGAGTGCTCTCTCTAGACCTCACGACGTCTTACTTGGAGCACACCTCGCATGTTGACTTCGTCAAAGCTAACCTTGTTTATAGTCAGCCTGTGTAGGAAACCCTTCTAGCTCATTTTTACAGTAGAAAAGATATTTTGATAGGGATTTTGGGGGACTGTTGAATATTAAAAGATGGCAACCAAGTTCTTGAACCTTGGTGTATAATGAAGACTTGGTAAGTGTTGAGTAGGGGCGCAGTCTACGTGGAAATTTAAGATCTGGTTTGAAGGATGTGATGCTCACTATGGTGGTGGTGGGTGTAAAGCCAAGGCATAGTCTTGAGATCTTAGTATGACTACACAGCTCATAGTCCTCAGAGAGGTGTGCAAATGCTAGTGTGGCCTGGCATCCTGCCTGGAGCATAGTAGGTACAAAGTTTGCGCTCTAATGCCACAGTCTCCATCTACGTTCAGTCGCGTGTCGCAGAAGCCATTTGCGTAGGGCTCAAATTAAAAGTTGGGGATTGCAGGGATTTTGTGCTTCCCTCATTTCTATACAGGACTTCATCACATTAATCAGTTCTGTGGGAGAAATTTTCTGTTTGAAAATGCCTCTCATCATCATTGTGAGTGAGATGTCAGGGTAATGACGGGAACATGGTGGATCAGCTCTAGCCGCAGCGATAGGCAATTTGCAAAATTGTGTTTGCTTTATAGCACTTCCACAGGAGGTTTATTTGTGTGGATGAAGCTATGAAATATGGATGTATGTTAGAGGTACATTAATTTACTCTAGCAGCATGCGTTTTACATACCATATGTTTATAGTTAATTAGCACAACAAACCCGCATTTAAAAATAATAATAATCTCAATTAGGTTATGCAAAATCGAGCAATCAGCCACCTTCCTGACACACGCATTCTCCAGCTCCTTGGGAAACCATAAAGAAGCTGCCCTTCCATCTGCTGTTGTAGCGCAGAGTATCCCACACAGTAGACGTCCTCCCACTCTCTAACTCTCCAGCGTTTCAAAGTTTTCAGCAGTCTCGTGGGAAGCATGGCTTTTCTTATGACACTAGTAAGTTTATGTGCAAAATACCTTTCATTGAATTTAATAAGGTACCACATGTATTCTAGTCCACAAAGGAGTGCACCAGGGAAACATTATAAATTGAAATCTCTTCAAAAGAAAACTACTTAAACTACTATTTTAGGTTGATTTTTTTTTAAAGTAAAATCCATTTTTGTGACTTGCCTCTAATAGGTAACATATATTCATAGGATTTTGAAAGTTGGAAAGAAGTGGCGAGGTAACCTGGGCTGACTTCCCAGTGTAATAATCCCTCTGCTGAATTCATGACAAGCGCTCATCCGGCCTCACTCGATGCTGTCGGGCAGAGTCCTACAGCCTTACAAGGCAACTCAATTTATTTAATAGCTCTAATCGTTAGAGAATTTTCTCATATTGAGATAAAATATGCTCCCCATTAACTCCTAACCATTGCTCCCGGTTCTGTTCTCCGAGGCAATAAAGGATAAGTCTGATTTCTATTCCATATGATACTCCTTCAGTTATGAACTGGCTGTCCGTTCCTCCCAGTCTTTTTTGAACAAACACTCCCAATTCGTTAAACTCTAAATCCTATTCTTTGCTATTATTTTCAGTAGAAATGAGCAGGTTTTATCAGTGTCTCTCTTAAATGTGGGGACTGAATGCAGGGCTGCAAATGGGCCCTTAACTAAGTCTTCCTTTGTTGGGGCACTGGGCATGTGTCGGTTTCCAGCCAGCCTACGTGGGGCAGTCAAGGCATGACTGAGGACGCCCCTGCTGGCAGCCCGTCAGAAACCCTTGGGACTTCTCACTTGTCCCTTCCTTCCCTCAGCTTATCTGCTTAGCTTTTTCTCACTGCTGCAGTTTGAGCCTTACTGCATGCATTTGCTTGTTACTCTGGTAATAGTGGGCTATACTGGGCTAAACCAGAGCCATGGGCAGTCAAGCAGGCTGCCATCAACAGCTTGACTCTTAACAGTTTGGACAGTGTGGGGAAGTAGTGACTGCTGAGTGCTCAGCCCTAAGTGGAACTCTTTTATATCGTATTTGTATGTATTCGTTGAGAATCTCATTCATGCAGACGATGTATTTGGGTCATAACCACTCCTGCACTTTCTCTCTGACTCCCGGAAGTGGGATACTTATATCAACATCTTCAGGGTCCAGGAAACATGGTAGAAGAAGGAGTGAAAGGATGTAAGAGTGAGGACGGGGAGGCGTGCCGTGAATGACACTTTCTGCATGGGATGCACTCCAAGTGTTCACAAACTCACAGCAGTTAGCATTCCTGTACAATACCTGTCCTCGGCCTACTGTGGGGGGAGGTTGACGAGTGAGGATCCACCCCTAGCTGAGGAGGTGTTAACAACTGACGGCTGCTGGAAGAGGGAGTGAACGCAAGTCTTTTAGGGTGTAGTTGCCTGTAGGTCATCCATGCTGAGTAACAACCTCCACACCCGTGCACACGCAGATAGTTCTAACTGGACTTGGAGGGGTGTGTGTGTGTGTGTGTGTGTGTGTGTGTGTGTGTGTGTGTGTGTGTGTGTGTGTGAAAGAGGAAGTGTTGGGTGGGGCTAGAGGGAATGGGAAAGGGAGTTTGGGTAGGATATGATCAAGATACATTGTATACATATATGTATAGTCTTAAGAATATGTTTTGTTTTGGGACAGGGTTTCTCTGTGTTGCCCTGTCTGTCCTGGAACATGCTCTGTAGGCCAGGCTGGCCTCAAACTCACAGAGATCTGCCTGCCTCTGCATCCTGAGTGCAGGGACTAAGAATACATTTTAAAAAATGTTTTTAAGAAAAGCCTGTCTTGGGCTGGAGAGATGGCTCAGCGGTTAAGAGCACCCGACTGCTCTTCCAGAGGTCATGAGTTCAATTCCCAGCAACCACATAGTGGCCCACAACCATCTGTAAAGAGATCCGATGCCCTCTTCTGGTTTATCTGAAGACAGCTACAGTGTACTTATATATATAATAAATAAAATAAATCTTAAAAAAAAAAAAAAGAAAAAGAAAGAAAAAAAAAGAAAAGAAAAGCCTGTCTCATAGTTTACCTTCTTGCTTATTTAGTATCCAGCTTGTAAGCCTGGTCTGTTCCAACTTCCCAAGTGTATCTTTGTTTCTCATCAAAAGAGTTCATGGCATCTTATGTGGAAGTGCGGGCCCACCGTCCTGAGCTCATTACTGCCATGGTAATCTTGAGCATGTGAGGAGGGCTTGCTAAAATCCACTGCTTGACCCCACTTCCAAAGCTTCAGATATAGTAGAACTTGCATTTCTAACAGAATTTGTCCCAGTAATGTCAGTGTTGCTGAAACACTTTTTTGAGTATTATTGATCTACAGAAAGACAGGTTTAGTAGCTAGGTGGATTCGCAACGGATCGAAAACCAAACTGAGAGTGTGAATGGGTACTAGCTGAAGGAGGACAGGGAATTTAGGAATATAAGACAATGCTTGCTGGCCTCCCTTTGAAGATAAACAGTAAAATCACAAGTTCAGATGCCGAGGGGGGTCAGCGTTAGGAAGAGTTCCTGTGGGATATACAACCAAGGGTGGACTCCTCTTCATTTCCATCTTCCTGCCTTATGTCAGCCAGACTCTGGACTAAGTGTTGACCCTCACTGTAACTCTCAAGGTCAGGACCCGTGACCTCCTTTACATTTAACAAACATTCCCCAGATTGTCTATGGTCATCTAATAGGTAAGTGACAGCCATGATCTGATCCAAACCACTGTTCTTCCGAGAGTGCAAGGACAGATTTTGAGTAGAGGGCTGGACAGAGGCGGTGCTTTTCCTTGGCCAAGTAACAAGCTTTTCTCTAAGAGAGAGAGGACCATCTCAGTGATGTTAGTAACATCTTCAAACAAGGTGGGGGTTTAGCATCAGAAATAAAGCTTTTAGTTACAAAATAGACTTTGTTATGTTGCCTTTTAGATAAAGTTAGAGTTGTTTCCATGACCCACCAACAGGAGTGTGACATAATACATCTTGTTTTAATGAAATGCCATTGCCATAGGGACCTTTGAGTTTGGCCGTGAGTAAACTTGCTTTTAGGACTTTCTTATTCTCTCCTGCAGTACCTCAGCGTGTATCTTGGCATCAGTTTGTTTGTTTATTGGTTAAAGAAGCTTAGAGAATGTTGACTCATTTGAGTGAATTTTCTTTTCACTTGGTAGGTAGATTATGATAATCATGCGCTTTACAAACATGGAAAGACAGGTCGAAAACAGTCTCCTGTCCGGATTTTCACCAACATTCCACCCAACAAAATAATCCTTCCATCAGAGGAAGGGTACAGGTGAGAGCCCTTTGAATTTCCCAAGTCACCTGAAAATGCTCTTCTATGTACCTAACAGTAAAATGCCTTCAATGGTGAATCGTGCGGTTCTTATATTACCCTCAGATTTGGTCCATAATTTCATACTGAATTGAATTCTGATTACCTCCAATTTTTGGAGCAAGTACCTTGTTTGCTTTTGTCGGTCCTGTGAATCTCAATGAACACATACCACTCATTTCCCTGTTTCTCTCTCTAGGTTTTGCTCCCTCTGTCAGAGATACGTCTCTCGCGAGAACCAGCACTGTGTGCATTGTAATTCCTGCACATCCAAGGTATAGTTCTCTTGTGTCCTCCCTCTTTATGTAGGGTTTGTTTTATGTTAGTTTGTTAGTTTTATTGCTTTTACAATGTTATGTTAATACTTGAATTCATGTGTATTATTACCAACTAGCCTCAGTACAGTGGTATTCTAATTATAGAGTCCGCAGGCTTTTAGACATAATCTTATTTTGTGCATGAACGGTGTGTGTGTGTGTGGTGTGTGTGTGGTGTGTGTGTGTTGTGTGTGTGTGTGGTGTGTGTGGGCACATGTGTGTCCATTGGCACACACATGGAAGGTGGAGGACAGCCTGCAAGAGACAGTTCTCTCATTCTCTGTGAATTCAGTTCGGGTCATCAGGCTTGGTGATGAATGCCTTTACTACTGAGCTATCTCTCCAGCCCTAAAACAGGCTTTTAAAGTACTTAATTTCTTTCATCACGGTAAATAGCTATTTCAATCATTTTCATATGGTACTTATGAAGAGTGTTTCAAATAAGGCACTAAGTGCTGAATTTATATGTCTGTTAAGGGTAAAATTATGATGTTTCAAATCAGGCTTTGGGCCATTAGATACCATTGCTGTTCTGATGAAGTAATGGTTAGTGACATGTACTGTGCACATTTTATGTGCTAGGCTTGCTCCTAAGGGCTTTGCATGGGTTAACAAACACATTTAGTCCTCAAGGTAGCCCCTGAGGTAGGCACGGTTACTCTCCGCTCTTACAGCTGCTACAGGATAAGGGATCTGTCTCGTGTTGGTGTCTTCTGTTGATGGGTTTTGCTCCTGTGTTTTCCTAAGAGCCTTTGTTTTTGAAAGTGTTGTAGATTCGCAGCACAATGAAGCAGAAGTACTGGGATTACTTCCTCTCCCCGTTCCTGTGCACAGCCTTCTCTCATGAGTATCCTGGATTGCAGTATACCTTGTGTGACAGTTGAGGAGTCTGTGTTTTATTCTGGAGTTCACTTTGGGGCTGTGTTTTCTTTGGATTGATTGAGGATATAATGTCCTGCTTCTGCCACTGTGGGCTTCAGTCACTTCACTGTGCTCCCTGAAAATTTTCTGCACCCTGCTTGGTCACCCTTCCCTAACCTCGGGAAACTGATCTTTTTACTGTCTCTATAGTTTTGCCTTTTCCAGAGAGTCATAATATTGGAGCATGTGTAACTGCTTTTCAGACTGGCTTTGCTTACTTGAAATGGCCATTTCAAGCTCCTGTCTGTCTTTCTGTGGTTAAATGGCTCATTCCTCTCATGACTTCCCATTGTCTGGGTGTATCTCAGTTTGTAGGCATTCACCCACTGAAGGACGTCGTGCTTTCGTCCAACTTTGGGCAGTTCTGAGTAAGCTTCCTGCTTGCTTCTCTGGAAGACAGGATGACCTTCCAGCTCCGTCGCTCATTTTGACTAAGCCTTGTCAGAAAGAACATGCGGAGTTCAGCTTGACTAAACAGCACAAATTATTTTCCAAAGAAAAGTTTCTGTTCATGTGACTGTTAGTTTAGGAATGGTCTGTATTAGCCCAGGTTGTATAAAGTTTAAAACTGAAAGAAAATTTGTTTAGAAATGTGCACATGAGTGGGAACACAAACACAGGGAGATGAGAGCCTTACATCAGAACCACTTCTGTCCCAGGGAAGGGGAGATGAAGGTGGTGGACGCCCTGCTGCCAGGCTTCTGGGGGCACAAGGGGCCCCAGTTCCTGACCAGCAGTTGCATTAATATCCAAAAAGTGCACACATGTGTTCACTGTTCTTTTCTAGGTGTGCTTTATTTCACAGTTAAAAAATTACTCAAATAGTAACCTGTAATCTATCTCTCTAAATTACACGGAGCTCTCAAATATGAATTTCATTAAGGACTATGTAGTATAGATAACCTAAAATTATGAAATCATTAATTCTCTTGAAATTTTCATTTGCGTCCTTCTTTGTGAAGATTGGATGGCTTGAAGCGGAGTGGATTTTCAAGATCATTTGGATAAATCTAGTTTCATAGTTAAGGAAATTGAGGCCCATCAAGGAGGCATTTGAGTTAAGTGGAGAAATGCATAAATTAAAATCAAAGTATTTAATTGTGAAGCCCAGGAAAGGAAGAAATAGGGAATGAATAATTTACACATATTTTAATAAGACATTTTAATTTTTAATTGTGGAACTTGGCTTTTACAACAAATTGAACATTTTAAAATTTGTTTTTGTAGGATGGCAGGAAATGGAGCCATTGCTTTTTCTGCAAAAAGTGTGTGAAGCCTTGTAAGTGTTTGAGTGTGTGGGATCCTGGGAAAACGTTTTTGAGTTCTGTTCATATGGATAGGATTTTTATTATTTTCATAAAATAATGTAGAGACGACATTGACTTTTATAATGAGCAACGTGTATGTCCTTCACAGGGAGAGCTGCCTGCCAGTCAGGGTGGCTTGTGGCCTCCTCACTTCCGCTGGGCTCTGTGCCTGCCTGCCAGCCTGTATTGTGGCACATGCTGTCAGGTCATGGCCTGCTGGGCAAGGGCTGAGTGTGTTAAGTTATTACAGAAGACGGGTTGCTGTGGGATTCAAACACTGCTCCTCGATCCCTTTAGCCAAATTCAGAGGAGCTAAGCAGATCAGCCACAAGATTCGAAGTACACATTATTCATAATCACCTTCCTCAAAAGTTAACAACATAAAAATCACGTTAAAGGAACCTCTTCTGAAACGTTGTTTATCTTTTACAGCCTGGATCCATTGTAACACCTGCAATCGCTGTGCACTCCCAGACCACTCCTGTTCGGGGCCGAAAGATGGCTGCTTTATTTGTGGTTCGTTGGATCACAAACGCAGCAATTGTCCCAACATTGGCGCCTCGCAGAGAGCTAACAAGTCAGTTGAATTCTTTTGCTTTCTAGAAAAAAGATTGCTCGTGTCAAGCTTTCTAGGAGCAATCTACCGAAGTGCAAAGCTTTCAGAGGGCTCAGGAGCTAAATTGTTACCTGATTCTCACCATTACGGGTTATTTCGTGGATTGCGGGCGGGCTGGGGGAGCACTGAGGATGCACACTCTGAGTATGTGCATCAAGGAGCCCAGCCTTGACAGGTTAGACACAAGAGAGCCAAGATCCAGGAGAAATAGATACCATCACCTCTCCTATGCTTCACACAAAATTTAAATTTAGGGCGAAAGTTGAGACTTCACTGAAGTCGGGCTCTGTGGGGTGATCAGGTGCAGACACCTGGTGGCGGGAGGAGGTAGTGGAGGCATTCAGCTAGAAGGAGCTCACCATTCTGTAGCAGAAAAGTGTGAATCCCAAAGTAGAAAAGGGCTGAATTTGTTGTGTTATTACTGAAAGCAGTTATGGGTTAATGTGGGATTCAAACACTGCCCCTTGAACTCTTTAGCCAAATTAAAATGAATGGAGCAAACCAGCCGCCAGATTTGAAGTGCACATTATTTATGTTAGTACTAGTTCTGTAAATTCTGTCAACATCGACACATGCTTTTTACTTAAATACTTAACATGTTATTCTTTTTCATGATCGTTTTCACATCTCCTACTGACATTTTCATTGATAATGCAGAGTAAAACTCAGAGTAACCTGAGGCCAGGATAACGTGTTTAGGAAAAACTAGCAGCTGGGCTAGTCCAAGTGAGAGGGCGTCAGACCCTGGAGCTGAAGTTCCAGGCCGTTGTGAGCTTCCACGAAAGTGCTGGGAAGTGAACCTGGGTCCTCTAAACCACTGCGACATCTCTCCGACTCCCGAATACACCCTTTATAAAAATTAAAATTGACGATAGGGATCGTCTTGTCTAGTTCCAGTGATGTACATTTAAAAACAAAAATAGAACCTTGGTGCTACACACTGCCTACAGATTACTAAATAGCTAAATTTAGCATTATGTAAACATTGAGATTATGGTAAAAATTCCCCCTCATATTATTTGTGGTGAAATGAACGGATAATATGAGAGGTGTTTGAAGCTTTATCTGCTGTGATCCCGTCATAGTCCTCATCTGTCTCATTGTCTGTCTGTCTGTCTAAGCCCAGCAGGCCATCTCCATTTAGGTCAGCCATGGAGCCACGTTTCCACTTTAGACCAGGTGTTTGCTTTTGCCATTGTTTTCATAAATCGACTTTGTTATCATTCCACTGAGTAGTTCAGGGTAGAAGAATACATTTTAAAAGTTGATTAAATGCATTTTATAATTTCCCCCTTAGAAGCCTTCAATAATAAACACAACCCATCTAGCTCTTGGTCTAGGAGGCCATTTACAGTGTCATTTTGAGTACAGTCAGGAGTCGACATGCCCAGCCTTTAAGTCTGTGAATTAATGTATATGGAAATTGAATCTTCGTGTTGGTGGGAGTTTTGATTTTAAGACAGTTTTGCTATATGGCTCAGGCTGACCTGGAAATTGAGTTCCCCCAAATGCTAGATGCCCAACCTGTGCTACCATACTGGGGTGACATTGACTAACGGACTGTAGGCTCTCTCATAGGCTCTCTGTAGGCTTGCTGTTGAAAAAGCTGGTCTAGCCTGGTGTTGTGATGCCTGCCTTCCATCACAGCACTGAGGAGGCCAGCTGGGGCTACGTCTGGAACCATTTTTTTTAAAAAAAAAACTAGTCTTTTATTGGAGTGTTTAGTAACATTCTGGTTGGGGGGAGGGGAGAGCAGAGACTGTCTTTCAGTATTGGATTTTGTCAACTTTTACTCAAAGAGCAAATGCGTTGTGCTACAGTGTGCCTGTGATCCTGCCTGTGATCCTCAGGTAATGTTGCTTCCTTCAGCCAAAGGACTGACTCTTCTTGGCTCAGTTACTCCTTTCCAAAACAAAAACCCTGTGTAGTGAAATTGACAGAAATATTTTAAGAAATTTATTTTTATTTTATATTATGAGTGTTTTGCCTGTATGTGACTATGTGCCTGCCTGATGTCTGCAGAGGCCAGAAGATGCCCTGGGACTAGAGTCACAGATGGTTACAGATGCCACCTGGGTGCTGGGAATCAAGCCTGGGCCCTCTGCAAGAGCATCAACTCCTCTTACCTTGAGCCACCTCTGGGGCCTCACAAAACGCGCCTTCGTTATGAGTGGCAATACTTTAACGATGTATTTGAGCATGCCATGGCATGCAGGAGCTTTCAGTCCTACACATTTTACTGCTGTCTTTTGTAGTTTGGTTTTCCATGGTTCATTTTCCTTTAGATGTGAACTGGAATGGTGCTGGCTCCCTCTTGTGGTGAAAGCTCATTCTGTCAGTTACATAAATTGCAGGTTAGAGGACAAATACTAGGTCAGTGTAAACTTAAGGCAAACTGAAATGCGTAATTTTACTCAGCCAGCGTATCACAGTTCATAGTCTTTGCTCGTGAAGGTTTTGTTTATTTACATTGCAACTGAGGGCTTTTTAAATTCTTTCCTTGTGCTTATTCCCTAGTGAAACCTGGTTTATTTTTAATCCTGCTTATGAATAGATGAACCAAAGAGAAATTTAAAATTTGAATAGAAGACACAAGGCTTCATTGACTTTTCTATTAGAGATTATACTTTACTCCATTAAATTTGCTAAGTCCTTACTTATCAGGAAAATTTCCTACTGTAAGGAAATGAGTGAAAGAAGTTTATGTGACACACAAAGAAACAGTATAAAGTGGGTTTTATTTTGAGCTGGTGGGTATTCTCAGTCCATAGTATAACACATGGAAGATATAAATCTTAGCGTTGTACTGAGTGGCCGAGTCAAGCTGCTGAGAGCTGGTGTCCACGGATGATCCTGCAAGATGGGTAGTCATTACCAGGAGAGTCTGAACAAAGATTGTAGAGCCAGGCTGGCCCTGCCACTCTCTCCTTGGGGGGATTTTTGGACTTCAGAGCATCGAGTTTTTTACTGAAAAAAAAAATAGGGAGAAAGGAAACAGCTACGTAGCAGAGTTCCCTAGTTCCTAGTTCCTTGAATTGCAAGACCATGGCCACTCTTTCTTGTATTTCAATATCCAGTACAACCTATGCTAAGGGAACAGAAAATGAGGCCCACGCTTGAGCAGCTGGGAAGTAGTCTGCTGTTCACGAAGGCCTTTCTCCAGGTTTTATCCTGGGGAGACCAAGAAGGGCCTAGCTCACTATGGCTCACGGGAGTCATGGCCTCTGCCTCTCAACAACTGATGCTGGTAGGTGTCAGGGCCATTGCCAGGTGTGCCCACTGGCACGATGTATGTGCCAGCACAGTCCTCCACAGGGCACGTGGCATGATTCTGCTGGTGTGAAGGAGTGCGTGAGCAGTCAGGACTCTGCCGTCATAGGCTGCCGCATCGTGGTGCAGAGAGCAGCAGGCAGGGATCTGTCTGCTGTGGTGGGTTGCACAGGAGCTGCACCAGCCTGTTAGTTAGAAGCTTGTTTTCAAGAAGCTTGGGACACAAAAGCCAGGCATCCCTTGAGGTGCTAGCTGGCACTTTTACACCTGTGAGAAAAAGGAAGATTAGCTTTGAGGCTTTAGGAAATGGGCCCTCTTTAATGTGGTCAGTTTTTCTTTTCCTGTAGTGCTGTTTCATTTTTCTGCCCCTGCTGACTGCCGCATGTATTAATCCCTTTCTAAAAAAAAATGTAATTCAGGGATTTGGAAATGGAAGTGCTGAGTTGAGCAGTATAAATGTAGCAAAGAGACAAGCCCATTGGTGTGGCTGCTCACTTCTGTGGCGTGTCTGTCCTGAATAGCTTGTTCTAAATCTGTAGTGACCATCTTTTAAAGAAATGTCTTTGGAAACGTTTTGCGTGATCAGGCCTCTGTCTGTTTCCTTGTCGTCATGGTTAGGACACCGGGGATTTATGCTTACCACACAGTAAATTCTTTCACGTCTTCTATTTTCCTATTTGGATAGCCAGTTAATTAAACTTCAGCATAATTACATAATTCACTGTGCTCATTCCATAAAATAATTTAGCACCTTGCTTTTCAGAGCTGTCAGAAAGCAGAAGCAAAGAAAAAGTAATAAGATAAGAAGGGAGGCGCTAAAGGACAATCCATGAATCACACATCTGCTCCGAGAAGAAGGAAGAGGAGGAAAAGGGCCCATCAATATCCTCGCTCCTAAATGTCCAGTGACTTGAGAATAAGCAAGATTTACAGTCCAACCTTTGATGCCATTTTCTCCGAGTGCCACACTGGACTTAAATCCAGCTGCTTTCAAAGGTGTGCCCCTTCGTAAGGCTGGTAACAGGCAGGTGGCATTTGCTGGCTGAGTCCCTTCAGCTACCTCTGCAGACCCGGGAGCCTTCTGTACGCAGTAGGTTGCCTGGCTCTCTCTCTACATGTCTTTCCCCTCTTTAACTCCTGACAAGTCTTTATTTTGGCCTCTTTTGTCTGAAAAATGGGCACACAGCATATGTTTACTTACAATACCAGACAGAAATGCAAATGAAAATCTATACTTTTCCTTATGTCAGTCAAGCTTTTGTTTTAATTTAGGTATGAAACTTCTGTTAGTGACCAAGCAATACATTAAGGCACACAGTCCACAGCCCATGGGCCACATGTGCCCCAGGATAGCTATGAACGTAGCCTAACACCGAATCATAAGCACACTTAAAACATTGTGAGACTTTGTGTGACTTTGGTCATAACTTGTTCTCACAGACTTTGATAGGAACTTTGTAGATGATATCATGTTGCAATGTCAAAAGTTGGACACATGGGGTTGGGGATTTAGCTCAGTGGTAGGGCGCTTGCCTAGCAACTGCAAGGCCCTGGATTCTGTCCCCAGCTCCGAAAAAAAAAAGTTGGACACACCCAGACTCTTTCAACAAAAAGTGTGATACATAATTATTTATAGATTGCATCTGGAGATAATGGGGGAAGTTGTTATTGAAGCACTGTAAAGATAAAAAGATTATAATTGTTGTTTTATTATTAAATCTTTATTTTTCAGTACTGTTTTCAGTTGTTATTCTTACTTTTGTTTTTAACATCTTACAATGGATTGCTGTACATGTGTCCATGTGTACCTGTGTGTGTACCCGTGCGTGTCACCGCACTCATGTGCAAGTCAGAGGACAACTTGTGAGAGTCTATGTTTGTTCTCCAGGGGGATTGACCAGAGTTGTCAGACTTGGGGGCACATGCCTTTACCCACCTCCGAACCTGTCTTCTGATGGTATGGGCTCACTCAGATGCTGGCTGAACGTTTAGGATTGTGAGTGCACTGCCATGTTAGGGTCCTAACTGTGCTGTAGGCTCACATCTTTGTGAAGGCAGGATAGTGATTAACTCTGTCACTCCTGTTCTGGGAACACTTGCTGGCCATGTGGCCTTCTCAGATCTCCTCTATAAGCCTCTGAGTCTCAGGATGGTGAAGGGAGCATCTCGTATATGCCGGCTTTGGTTTGTGATCTCCGTTCTCTGTGGTGAGCGAGCTGTGTAACCACAGAGGCCAGATGGTTATCTTCTTTCGTCCCAGTTGCCTAGCACTGAAGAGAGTGGTTCCAGATTGCAGAACAAGCAGTTCTATGCTCCGTTTGTCAGCCAGCTACCTGGCTTTATCTCTTTAAGACTGAATAGTTGTAAATGGCCTAATTTGCATAATGGCTTTTCTTGTTCCTAACCAGCTGCTCTGGAACTCATCCTGAAGCCTCTTGGCTTGGTGTTAGCTGGAGCCCTGTGAGTTCTCTATCCACTCCCTGTAAACCAGGATGGTTGGATGCGTGGTGTGAGACTCTTAAGCATGGTGCAGATCGAATTGATAATGGTAAACATCAGGTGACATCAAACGATAAGCCGATGGTTCAGTGGGTGCAGGTGCTTGGTATGCAAGCCTGCTGCTCTGCCTTCTTCCCTGGAACCCACGTAAAAAGCCAGATGCATAATCCAGCACTCCTATGGGAGGTAGAGACGAAGAACTGCCTGAAGCTCATGAGCTAAGTAGCCTAGGGTGCCTATGCCGCAGCAAAAAGAAGAGAAGGCAAGGTAAAGAGAGAGCTGACTTTCATAAATATTTGTGGCACATGTTCCCCTGCTCGCAGGAACATACACACGTGCACATGTATACACCCAAATACGTTATATATAGTGTCTGTATATAAATATGCATATGTATTATATATATGTATATATATGTATACACATATATATGTATATATATATATATATATATTTTTTTTTTTTTAAAGACTAGTAAGAAACTCTTATCTCCCTCTGTTTTGTGTCTACTTGTTTGGTTTCTGTTTGGTAAAACCCAGGCTTTCGTGTGTGTGTGTGTGTGTGTGTGTGTGTGTGTGTGTGTGTGTGTGTGCCCTGGATAAGTGTTCTACCCCTGAGCTTTACATCCTGTCACTGTGCACAGATGGCTGTGATGATAGAAGGGGCAGGTCTGAGACATGACCTGGATGTCACTGAGTTCCCCTCTGTTTTCAGCCTGGGTAGGGTAGGGGCATTTCCAGATGTTACTGTGTCTACCTAACCATGGTCCAATCTATTGAGTTCTCTGAAACTCAGATATCTGAGGGACTAGGGCCACTGAAGAGTTGGGTCCTGGTGGCCAGTCATCGTTTGTATCTCCATTTTCCTTAATTTTAAGATACTATCAGTTATGAAGTAGACTGTTCAGCGAGGTGTCACGGAATATACCTACAATCTGGCTATTCTAGAGGCTGACAGGAGGATTGCTGGAACCTGTGCTCAGGCCTAGCACACTCAATACAAATAATTCACCATTGATTTTATCCTTGCTTTCTGTAAGGGAAAGGAACAGTGCTTCATTAGTTGCACATAATAGTTTTTAGATTTTCTGATTTTGGAAATACTGAAATGAAGAAAAATTATCTTAGAATTGAGGAACCTGAACCTTAGTAGTAGTCAAGAGTAAGGTATTAGAAAAACTCTGAGGCATGGTGATACATGCATGTAATCCCAGCATTTTCAAGATTGCAATCCTATTCGAGTAATTAAGATCAAAAGTTCAAGACCACCTTGAGCAATTTGGTCAGACCCTGCCTCAAGTCAAGAGAAATAAAATACAGGGTAGGGATACGGCTTAGTTAGTGGTGTGCCTGTTATGAATAAGGCCAACAATGACAGAGCAGACACAGGCAACAATGATAGACGCATAGTACATATGAGGACCATTTGTTACAGGGTCTAATGGTGGCTGTGCTGGGAGGACACTGGAGCCTTGAACTTCATAAAAATGCACAAAAACCAGAAACCTTTTGTTGGTACCTGCCCACTTCTATGTAATATAAAAAGAAACCATGAAAAACAGCCTACAGAGAGCCCTGGTTTGCTGCCCCCTCCTTACTATGTGCTTTTCGTCCTCCCTATGGAGCTACAGAGCTGGGGTACATTTCTGGCTAGTGAAGTAAATTCTGTGTGTGTGTGTGTATGTGTGTGTGTGTGTGTTTTCTTCAGGGAACTTAAATCCTTCCATATGTTATAATAACCTGGTGTACTCTTTTAGCTCTGTACAGATTAGAAGCTGACAGCAGAAGTCTCTTCATTGAGTTTGCCTGGATCAGCATCATGTATGACCTCCATTCATGGGAAGCTGACATGCAGAATAGCATGTGCCAGTCAGTGCACATAAATTCCAACTTAGTGAAGGGAATGCTGTGTAGAAGAATGTGTTCTGCCTCAGCTCCCTAAGTGTGTTCCACAAGAGCCCAGTATGCTAGGAGCTGCACGGGTAGAAGGAACACTGCCACCAAAAGCAAAGGGAAAATCCAATTTTACTTATTTGATGTGATTTTAATCGGAACATTAAGACATGGTTTAAATGACTTGAGGGTTCGCTAAAGAGGTCATCTCAATAAAGTGAAGATAAGGTGGTTACTGTTTGGTGTCAGGCACTCTCAGTATCCGTGTTAACTCAGCAAGACTGAGGAAAATAGGGGCTGGAGAGATGGCTCAATGGTTAAGATCACTGACTGTTCTTCCAGAGGTCCTGAGTTCAAATCCCAGCAACCACATGATGGCTCACAACCATCTGTAATGAGATCTGATGCCTCTTCTAGTGTGTCTGAAGACAGCTACAGTGTATAATAAATAAATCTTGAAAAAAAAAAAAGAGGAAAAAAAGACTGAGGAAAATAGCACCAGAATGACTGAAGAGCTCAACACTCTGTGTCGAGGTGGCTAGGCTATCAGCTGGTCAGTTCCAAGATTCTGAGTGTTTACTTACACGTCACTGTAAACCAGCAGAGCTGTACTGTTAAATGTGCACTCTGGGGAGCTAAGTCTAAAACTGGGCGTGGAGTTGCATGCCTGGAATCCCAGCTACTCTGAAAGTATGGTAGTTTGAATAGGTGTGGCCCCCATAGGTATGCGAATGCTTAGCCCACAGGATATGGCACTATTAGGAGGTATGGCCTTATTGAAGGAAGTGTGTCCCTGTGGGGATAGGCTTTGAGGTCTTCTATGCTTAAGCTCTGCCCGGTGTGGAATTAGAGTCTGTACTGGATGGTTTTGTGTGTCAACTTGACACAAGCTGGAATTATCACAGGGAAAGGAGTCTCAGTTGAGGAAATGCCTCCATGGAACATGAAAGTGTAAGCTGAATAAACCTTTTCCTCCCCAACTTGCTTTTCGGTTATGATGTTTGTGCAGGAATAGAAACCCTGACTAAGACAGAGTCTCTTCCTGGTGTCTCTTCACAGCAATAAAACCCTAACTAAGACACCAAGGCTGAATTGTGAGTTTGAAGCCTGCCTTGGTAATGTAACGAGACTCCATACGGAGGCGAAGAGAAGGACCGCGAGGAGGTGGGCAGATGGGGAGAGCGAGGCTGCACAAGCATCCTGTACGCTTGTTAGGTTCTGCACTGTTACTTAGCGGCTTCTCAGTGGCTGTGTGCAGCAGGCAGTCGCAGAAAGTTCAGAGTCTCTCTACTGCAACCCCAAGAAAGCCAGCTACCACTGCCTTAAGTTTTCAGTTAGATTCTTTTGTAAGTAGAGGTATGAAACTTGCTAAAGCTACCCACCCCCCAAAAAGACACCATAATTGGAAATGCTGCTTAGTGCTCTGTACCTTTTCATAAATATGAGAATTGATGTCTATAAAGATGGAATTCTTCAGGATGGATATACCATATCTAAAAAAAGGTGTCCTATAGTTGGACACTTGGTTTGATTTTTTTAAAACTATATTGAGCAAGTCTACGTTAACATTTTTTTTTTTTTTACCAAATCTGGAACTTCCTTAAAGGTAGACAAGTGTGTTAATAATCACTGTGTATTAATTACTATGCAGTACGGTGTTTGTTTCATATGTAACAATAATCACACTACTAAGTGTGTGTTTCATATAAATACAAATATTATGGTTATAGAACCCTTATTAGGAATTCTTCAAACTGGAATCACACGAGTTAGTCTCTGGATTTCTTTCTAAAAGCAGTAAATGAAGTAGTGGGGGTATCATGGTTTGATTATGCTTTGCATAGTGCGTGGCTCCATTTGGAAGTGTGGCCTTGTTGGAGTAGTTGTGTCACCACTGTGTGTGTGGGCTTTAAGACCCTTGCCCTAGCTGCCTGGAAGTCAGTATTCTGCTAGCAGCCTTCAGATGAAGATGTAGAACTCTCAGCTCCTACTGCACCATGCCTGCCTGAATGCTGCCATGTTCCCACCTTGATGATGATAGACTGAACCTCTGAAACTGTAAGCCAGCCCCAATTAAATGTTGTCCTTATAAGAGTTGCCTTGGTCATGTCTCTTCACAGCAGTAAAACTCTAATGAATTCAGAAGTTGGTACCAGAAGTGGGGTATTGCTATGATGGGCCTGACTATGCTTTTGTCTAGAAGAATGTGGATTGGGGGACTTTGGATTTGGAAAGCAGTGGAATGCTTTAAGTGGAGTTTAATGGGCTATTTTTTTTTTTTTTTTTTGGAGCTGGGGACCAGACAGGGCCTTGCACTTGCTAGGCAAGTGCTCTACCACTGAGCTAAATCCCCAACCCCTTAATGGGCTATCTTAATAAGAGTATGAAAGACTTTGTTCCTAAGATTGGTTTGAACTGTGCAAACCTGGCTCAAGAAGGTTCAGTAGAGAAGAATTTTAGTATGGCTAGAGACTTTTTGTGTTATTTTGGTGAAGATTGTGGCGCTTTTTGCCCTTGTCTGAAGAGTCTACCTGAGTTTAAGGTAAAGAGATTTATATTAATTACATCGACAAAGGAATTCTTTTCAAAAAAGCCCAGTAGAGTTTGTTCTCTGGTTAAGTCTCACGAAGAACATTTTGAACAAGTGTAGCAAGCCTAAAAAGGAAAAACATAAAATATATGGTTCAAGTATTAAAGGGATGTAGGATGATGTCGCAGGTGAGGCAGGCACAAGATAGAAGGAGGCCTGTCATTGGACGAGAAGGAAGGATGGGCGGGAGAGAAGTTTGAAGGAAGAGGAGGAGACCGGAACAGAAAGGTAGAGACTGGAGAGAGGGAGAGAGAGAAGCCGTGGCAGGACGATGGAGGCTGACGTAAAGATTCTGCTCTGTGTATTTACAGGTTGTTATTAATGTTCCTAAGGGATGGTTGGTACCGGGCTTTGTATGTTTAAGTGGGCAATTATATCTTATCAATTGAGTCAAAGTTATTGTGTTGTGTGTTCTTTTATGTGACAGTTTGAGTTAGGAAAGTGTGCAGGAGACAATGGGCCGCCACGGAGTTGGGATGTGATTCCGCCAAGATATCTAGCAGATTTCTTGGGGCACTGTGGTGTGGACCTAGTGGGGTAAAATACAACTATACTTTTTTTATTTTTATATTTTTACAACAACAAAGGGGCACCAGGAAGTGAACTGGAGCTGAATCCTATGTTCTAGGAGATGACAGATTAAGGGATTTGGGGGTAAGATCCCATACAGCTAAGTTTAGATCCAGGCATTGTGGTACACACCTTTAATTCTAGCGTTATAGAAGACAGAACCATGCAGATCTCGTGAGTTCAGAGGTTTAGTCTGTCAAGATGGGAACATGGCAGCATCCAGGCAGGTATGGTACAGGAGTTGCTGATAGTTCTACATCTTCATCTGAATGCTGCTAGCAGCATTCTGACTTCCAGGCAGCTAGGATGAGGGCCTTAAGTCCACTCCCATAGTGACACACCTAGTCCAACAAGGCCACACCTCCAAATAGTGCCACCCCCTGGGCAAAGCATATTCAAACCATGACAGGGGGAAACCGTTTTAAAAAACAGTACTGTCTTTTTTTCCTCCACCATCATGCACTCTATGCCTGATTCGGCTTCTTGCCATGTTGTCTAACAAGACTTTCAGAATCAAGTGATTCCTGGCCAAGAAACAAAAGCAAAATTGTTCTGTTCCTCAGTGGATTCCGATGAAAAGTGGTAACAAAATCAGATATAACTCTAAGAGAAGCCACTGGAGGAGAACGGAGCTGGGTTCATAAGCATTCACACAATGGCAAGATTGAGCAAGGTTTATACTGAACTGAGATCATGGATCAGTCCTACCAGATGGATTTCAACAATTTTAACCTGGAGACTTGCTTGCATCTAAATTAGGGTGTTTGTTCAGTAATAACATTTAGAACCTTTCAAAAAAAAAAACTACTACACATGACTTTGCTAAGAAGGGTGGGTACTCTCCCATTTTGCAGGATGGTCTTTGTACTTAAAACTGTCCCCCAGAGAAGTTGTGATCAACATATTGATTATTGAAGTTGCCTGGCAGTCAGTTTCTGTCCAAATTTTCTCACAAAATTGAATGTTTAGATAGCCATAGAATAAATCCTGCTTCCTCTTAACTGTGGTGAGTTTGCTACAAGTTAAGTGATTATTTAAATAGGGTGAGAAATCAAACTATTTGTCCCGTGTCAGGGAGGGTACAAACACTTTAACATATTTTTCTGTAAACAGTGTTTTGTTTTGTTTTTAAATGTTAATTTCTGTCCAATGTTAATTCTCTTTTAGTTTGCTAAACTTCTGCCTGATAGAGAGGGCTTTTTGTTGTTTTAAATTCTACTGTGCAGCCAGCGCTGAAAACTACTATGAGTGTCCCAAAGGAGGTGTGTGGATCGGGAGTTTTGATTAGAGCCTAAACCTGGAACAATCAAGGGATTGTCTGCACAGAAGCAAATTTCTGAACAAACGGCAAAGACCTTAAAGGGGTTCCCACTTGTCTGCGTATACACCGTTAAGGATTCTTTTGGAGCTTGCTGGGCACCAGGCAACCCAGAGTAGCGGACCTTCAAGGCACTAGAGCTCGCTCCGCCCCTAGCCACGCCCAGCCACGTTCTAGCCACGCTCCTCTCATTTCTAGTCCCGCCCACCCCTGCTGTAGCCCTGGCCAACTTTGCCTTAGGCACTCGCTCGCCGCGTCCACATAGCTCCGCCTCATATCAAGCCCCGCCCAAGTACGCAGCCCTGCGTTCTCCCCGCCCCACCTGCGCGCCGCCGCTTTGCCACTCACTTCCTCTCGCGAGGACAACATAGCGTCGGCGCCGGAAGCTTCCTCTGAGCGCGGAGGGCGGAGTGAGAGGGCGGGGAAGGCCGCTGGCTAGGAGTAGGCCGAGTTTGAGAGTCTGGCAGGTACCGCTGCTGTCAGGGCTTTGCGCCAAAGCTTTGTGGCCCGGTGCTCCGACGGCCTTCACGAGAGCGTCGTTGCAGGGCCGCACCCATGCTGCGCTTTCCGACCTGTTTCCCATCCTTTCGGGTGGTGGGAGAGAAGCAACTGCCGCAAGAGATTATTTTCTTGGCCTGGTCACCTAAGCGAGACCTCATTGCTTTGGCCAACACTACAGGCGAGGTAAGTGAGCTGGTGACAGTTTGCCTATGCTGGGACTCTCGAGCCTCAGTTTCCCCTTTCGCAGACATGTTGAATCACATATCTATCCTGTCCCTACATCTCAGCGTGGCTGTTCACTTGAAGAGAAAGTGTAAAGGACCGTGCCTGCCAAACATGGTGTATATTCCATTTCCTGTATGGCCAGAAGAACAAATTCCCTCAAAGTTCTGCACACACAGGTCTCCATGAATTGATTTGGCCAGGGATGCAACATCAGACCCCGCCCAATTGGCTTTCAGATGAATAGAGAATGAAGATGAACTGTCAAGTCCAACTAGAAATGTGTGTGTGTGCGCGCGCAGTTGCTACGGAGGATGTTTGGTTTTGAATTTTTATATTTTTATATTTTTGTTACATCTAGCTATTTAAAAGATCTTTAAGTTGAGAGGCTGTGCTTCACAGAATTGCAGACAGAATGTGTAAGAACATCGTCAGTTAGCATTTCTAACATTAGAAACGTGAACACGCAGTATCAAGTATAACCAGAACATACCCAACTTTTTGTGGGGGAAAATTATTACCTGGCAGCCATCTTGAAAGGAACCCTTCAGCTGTGCCATTTAACATCTCACCTATGTAAAACTAGGTGGTAAGGAAGTCCTAGCATCCAGAGCAGCTTCGTGTGCCAAATTGCATTATCGTGTTGTGTGTCATGGCTCTGTCTCTAAGATGGCTGGTGACAAAGCTAAGAGCAGTCATGGTTGTTATTTTACTATGTCACAGCTACCTTTTGATACTGTTTCTGTTACTTCTTTTGTTTGTGGTCTGGGACAGCCTTCTTAATCTTTTCAAAAAAATAAGCTTAAAAGATATGAAAGGGGCTGGAGACATGCTCAGCCATCCAGAGCACTTGCTGTTCTTAGTGATGACCTGGGCTTGGTTCATAGCACCCACATGGGTACTCACAACTGTCAGTAGCTCCAGTTCCAGGGAGAACCGATGCCCTCTTCTGGCCTCCTTGGGCACTGGCTGCACAAATGTGACACAAATATATACATGTACGCACGTGTACTTTAAAAAAAAATGAAGGCCGGACAGATGGCTCAGTGGTTAAGAGCACTGACTGCTCTCCCAGAGGTCCTGAGTTCAAATTCCAGCAACCACATGGTGGCTCACACCCATCTATAATGAGATCTGATGCCCTCTTCTGGTGTGTCTGAAGACAGCTACAGTGTACTTAAAAAATGAAAATATGTAGAGTGCAGGTCTGAGTTGTGCCTTCTGAGTTCATCCATTTCTTTGAAAATGTCTTACATTCATTTGGACACAGTTGCTCTGTGGACAGCTAAATACTCAAAAGTGGTAATTAAAAGTTTGTGTTCTGTGGGTCTAGGTTCATTTTTCTTCTGCAGATGAGTTTCTGCTATTACATCTTTTCGTCTTAGGTTTTACTGCATCGCCTTGCAAGTTTTCATCGCGTCTGGAGTTTTCCACCAAATGAAAGTACTGGAAAAGAAGTGACCTGCTTGGCCTGGAGACCAGATGGCAAACGTATGATAATGCTACAAACGCATATCTTTTATTTTCAAAAAGGATATTCTAAAAAGAATACATTTTTCTTGGCACATTTTAGAATTATGGTTTTGTTTCTGTTATATAGGTCTTACCACACAACCCCGACTGGCCTAGGACTTGCTATGTAAACCAGGCTGCACTAGAACTTACAGAGACTCACCTGCCTCCGTCTCCCCCGTGCTAGGCTTAAGAACATGTGCTACCTACCATACCTGGCCCTATATTAGAATTGTAAATACTAGTTTGAGACTTTTTCTTTTTAGAATGTTTAAAATATTTTTCGTGAAAGTCTGTTGTTGGCAAGGATAACTCTTTATCGAGCCCTGGCTTTGTGGCAGATAGGATCGCAGTCTGACACAGTTATAGACCACTTGGCTTTGGTTCTCTCTGCTCTCTTGTCCTACATCATTGACCCAAGTACCGTTCACCACTCATGAGTCAGTTCAGTGCCATCACAGCCCTTTTCTCCCCTAAATTCAGTTGGCACTAAATGTGAGGTTCATAAATTTTCTCTATGTAAGGCAGTTTACCACTCCTGAGAAACCACCCACTGGGACTCCATTTCCAACAGGTCTTTTCCTGCTGTTGTGGTTCAGATCATTCATCTTGCATGGGTGTGTGTGGGGGTTGCATGCGTGTGTCCGAGTGGGTGTGGGTGGGTATGTGATTTGTTTAGTTTTTTAAATTGATAGTTTTTTGAGCAGTTATTCCAAGTGTTAGAATAGTAAAATGCTATGGGCTACAGCTTGTGGTCTGTAAGTCACATAGGGCTCTGGATAACAATGAATGTGGCCCGTGGCCCATAGCCCAACACAATGTTTTTTTTTAATATTTATTTATTTATTTATTTTGTGTATGTGAGTATACTGTCTCTGTCTTCAGACACACCAGAAGAGGGCATATGATCCCATTACAGATGGTTGTGAGCCACCAAGTGGTTGCTGGGGATTGAACTCAGGACCATCTCTCTAGTCCCCCAACACAAAATTTTTAACATGCTCAAAACATGGGCTTTTTGTTTCTTTATTTGTTGAGGGTTTCTTTTTTCATTTCAATTTTTTGTTTTTTGGTAATATGATTATGTAGTTGCATAGTTCTCTGATGTGAACTTCATAGTTAACAGCATTGTGTCACTGCAGCACAGGGTAGAACACGCATAGAGATACTTTAAGGTACAGACTACCTTTGTAAAACGAGAATGTCCTCCTGCTTAGTTTTTTTTAAAAAAGGTAAATATAAGTACTAAAAACTTGTTTGAAAGCGTATAACCTAGAAATAACTGTGTTTTGGTGATCAGCTTTGACAGTAATCCCTGATAAAATGTGTGTAGAGATCTATTTGTGCACTTTGATCTGAATTCATTTGATACATGCTATTCCCATAGGTTTTGTTCAGGCCATTATAAACAGATTTGCCACGATGAACACTAACCATTGTGTCTCCATATTGTAATGTACACCTGTTGGTCGTGATGCTTATTACATTGCAGCTCTCAGCTTTGAAAGCAGTGGGTAACCATTCTGAGCATGCGGGATTGACTCCTCAGATTAATTCCTAAACATAGAATTTCCAGGAATGCTTTAAGCATAGCCATTCTCCTTTTTCTTAGAAGATGAATAGAGCATATAAAATCATTCATCACTGTGGGCCAGTGGGATGGCTCTGTGCAGATTACAGTGTTGGCTGCCAGACCTCAAAACCTCGGTGATCTCCAGCATCCACATGGTGACAGAGGAGCAATGATTCCCGCAAACTCTCCTCTGTCCTTCACACATGTCCCCAGCACACATTTGCACCTATGAGCACTCAAAAATAAGAAAATAAATATAATAGAGGAATTTGCTAGGCGTCCCACCCCCAGCCCCACCTCCGGTAAACTCGGTGCCTCCTGCTCTTTTATTTTATTGATCTGTAGCTTTGAAATGAGAGGTTTTGTTGTTGTTTTGTATTTTGAGATAGAGTTGTACTTTGTAGCCCAGGTTGGCCTTGGACTCATGATAGTCCTCCTTCCTCCTACCCCAGGATGCTAGGATTACAGGTCTGAGCCACCACACCTGACTCAGGAAAAAAATTTTTGTGTAACATTTTGAGGACTTTATTATTCGCCTAAAAATATAGGATCTCCCAGAGAAATCATTAAAACCAAACATGTGTTAAAATGTGTCTCATATAAACAGAATGTTTCATGTTTTTGTTAGAAAGCAATTGTTTCAAGTATTTTAAGTTTTTTGAGAATGGTGGCTGGAACCCTGTCTGGTGGTGTGCAGGCCTGTCTTTGGAGTGGTGAAACAGAAGGGTTACTGACTGAGTCTGAGGGATAGCTTATTGGTAGAATGTGTGCAAGACTGTGGATTCAGTTTTCAGAAAACAAACAAAACCGTAAAAGAAGAAAAGTAAAGCAGGCTGGTCTAGCCCCTCTCCACAGGCAAAGTTGTTTGTAGGGGAGTGAGGTGAAACTCACTGATCAGCTTCGAAGCTCTGAAGTGGAATCTGTGGGAAAGGTAGTAGACAGGTCATTTTTTCCCATTCATTCGTCCATTCACTTTACATCCCAGTATCAGCCCCCCTCCTCCCATTTCTCCTTCCCTTTCTCCTCTGAGAAGGGGGAGGCCCCCTCCCCTCCCACAACACATCAAGTCCTTCAGGACTAGGCCTCTCCCACTGAGGCCAGACAAGGTGGCTCATTTAGGGGAATGGGATCCACAGGTAGACAGGTCATGTTTGAACACTTGACAATAAGCTTAAATAATGGGTCTAACTATATGCAAAGATCTCTTTAGTTTTTAAAATATTACTTACAGAAATAGACAACACCCATAAAAGTCTCACCAACTTGGCTGCTTAAACAGGAACGGAACAAAGAAAACAACAATAGACAGGTTAATATGGACAGGAAAAGTCCAGGAGGCCTCAACCCCTCACACAGGAGAGATACCTTCCTGATGGGAGGGCACACAATTGATCGTCCAATACCAAGTGGTCACCCCTGAAAGTGTCCATGCAAGTAACATTATGCAGATTGAGCAGGTTGTATTTATGTATTTAGGGATATGTATGTATTTATATAACAACTATTAATAGAAAAAGAGGCCATGAATTTGGAAGAGAGCAGGGAGAACTGTATGGGAGGATTTGGAGAGGAAAGAGAATGGGAAATGATGAACTTATAACCTCAAAGAAAAAAAAAAAAGAAAGAAAGAAAGCTTCAAGGCAAAAGCAGTTGTTTTAATCACATTTATTCATGATGTGTGGGGTGCCTGTGCCATAGCACATGTGTTATGCCAGAGAACAGCCTATAGAAGTGGGCTTCATTCTTTCACCATGTGGGTCCCGGAACCTAACTCAGGTTGTCAGGCCTGGCGACAAACTTTTTTCAGTTTTGAGCCACAGGCCCTCAAAGAAGAATTTTATGATAGTTAGAATGTATTTGGAATAGAAAACTGGATAATAAGTAACATGCCCAGATAATTTCCAAAGTGTTATGCTAATTTATTCTGATTATTTTCTTACTTTGTAGTTTTGGCCTTTGCTCTTGCGGATACCAAAAAAATTATTTTGTGTGATGTAGAAAAGCCTGAAAGCTTACACTCTTTCTCTGTGGAGGCTCCGGTGTCTTGTATGCATTGGATGGAAGTGACGGTGGAAAGCAGGTAGAGTACCCCAGGGTGTGGGTGTGTGGGGACGGGGATGCCATTGGGGTGGTGGGGGTGATGACAATGGGTGGATTCGGGATGACTGCAGACGTTTTCAGGCTCGTTTCTCATGTTATTTCTCAGACATGTCCTTGCCGTGTGGGTAGGCCACTCTCAAACTTGAGATCTTCCTGCCTCTCAGCCTCCCAAGGGTTGTGGGGATTGTAGACATAGGCTATAGATACTTCTAGCTAAATTTTCATTGTTTAGAATGGAAATGAGTTCTGGTGCTGTGAGCGTGCATACATTGCATTTTTAGTTTAAATTATAAGTGTGAGATGGTTGTTTATTTTATTTTATTTTTTTTCCTTTTCTTTTTTTTTCGGAGCTGGGGACCGAACCCAGGGCCTTGGCTTGCTAGGCAAGCGCTCTACCACTGAGCTAAATCCCCAACCCCCCCCCCCCTTTTTTTTTTTTTTTTTTTCGGAGCTGGGGACCGAACCCAGGGCCTTCGATTGCTAGGTAAAAGCGCTCTACCACTGTTATTTTATTTTATTTGTGTGTGTGCTGTCTGTTTTGTGAGGAGCTTCAGCCTATGCTAATGGATATTCTTAGGGCGTGAACATTGTTCAGCAGAGCAGACAGCCAGTCAGTTCCTTCCATTTGCTTGGCTGCTGTCTTTTCCTTGTTCTTTGGAACAATTTTTCCTTAGTTCGTGTAAGCAAGGAATGCTTGGGTTATAGTGAGGAAAGTCCACGCACCAGTGACACTGGCTCACGTTGGAGAGAAAGGGTTTTGAAAATGTTTCTTTTTTTCTCCATAGTGTTTTCTTCCTGATTTTCACTAAATTACTATCAAATGAAGTTATAAGTAATGAATTTTAATGGACAGCTTTCTAAAGTGGGACCTGAAAAAACAGATGACAGGGATTTAGCCTGAGGTTTGAAGTTCATTATAGAGAACCAAAGTGATTAGCACATCTTCAAGTAAGCAAGGATTGCAAGTAGTTATGATTTTCTAGAAGGCGAGGGAAAGAAAACATGTCTTGTGATTTGTGTCCTAGCCCAGGTACCCTCCCCTTAACCAGTACATTTCTAAAGGCTTAGGAATGGACGTTCCAGGGAGGTTCTGGGATCTCTCAGGGCAGCACTGTGTGAAAAACATGATTTCTAGGTTGCTACTTTTTCTCTTTCTCAGCCATTTATTTCCAACTGTATTTGGGAGTGGAATTGAGAAAGAAAAGGCAATAAAGATATTTCTAATCCGCACATGGTAGGTAGCACACCTATAATCCCAGCTGTCAAGACTATTTTAGGACGCTGGGGAAG
Source organism: Rattus rattus (assembly GCF_011064425.1). NCBI lineage: Eukaryota > Metazoa > Chordata > Mammalia > Rodentia > Muridae > Rattus > Rattus rattus. The sequence continues at coordinate 53,314,816 of NC_046164.1, read as the reverse complement.
TGGCTCAGCAGTGAGAGCTCTTGTGCTCTCACAGGGGTCTGAGCGTCCACAGGATGCTCACAACCGTCCATAACTAATTCCAGGGACCTGACGCCCTCTTCTGATCTCCTCAGGCTCTATGCACACGTGTTTTTACATAGATTCATGCAGGCAGAACATGCATACACACAAATAAACCCCCCAAAATTAAAAATTACAGCGTATTTCAGGATTAATGGTATAGTTTCATATACTCCCCAGGCTGCCACATCCCCAAGTCTGCATGAGTCATAGAACCAGTCATTAATTGGTAAAATAATCTCAGTTGTTTTAAATTACTCCTTGTACTTTGTTTTCTGTGGTTTCTTAGATTAGAATTCAGAAATTATAAGTTCTCAATCTACCTGAATTCATATATTTCATATGCTGACAAAAACATTTATCAATATTCCTCGACTGTAAAGTGAGTAGGCCGGTTTGTCATTTTGTTTTGAAACAAAACAAGAAAACCAAAACATGCATACAAGTAAATTGGGTGTCCCAGCCCTTTCTGTTCTTGTATGGGGTTGTTAACAGTGTTTGTTTTACAAAGGTAACATATTTTTTTACATGTATTTACGTGGTAAAGTTATACAACTAAGGATCTTTTTTAATTGCACTTTTAATGGAAAGAGACATAGAGTTTTTGCTGTTGTGTAATGCTTGGCTCCCGTTTTTTTAGTGTCTTAACATCATTTTATAACGCTGAGGATGAGTCCAATCTTCTTTTGCCTAAGCTGCCCACATTGCCAAAAAAGTATGTATCAGTTTTATTTCTTTGACATGAGCCTTGCTCTTCTGCTTCTGACGTGGTGCCAGTTTGCTCTGCGTTTCTCAAGTGTATGCCTTATCTGTTTCCTCCTAGTTACAACAGCACCTCAAAAATATTTAGGTAAGTATACCTTTCTTGTTTACGAACAAGGTGGTCTTTTATTATGTGAAAGTTAATATTGAAGAATGACCCAATTTATGTTTTTATTTTAGTGAAGAAAATTCTGATGAAATTATTAAGCTTTTGGGAGATGTCAGGTAAATCCTACAGATATCTTACTTGATTTCACGAGGTTAATATTTTGTACCTGAGGCAGTTTTCAGAACCGAGTAGTTGATCTTCATCGTGTTACCTCACTGTTGGCAGTGACATCTCTGAACAGCATACAGGTGGCAGTGTCGACTGTGTGGCCATTGATCTTTCTAAATCTTAGTAATGTTATAGTGTGTCTTAAGAGAATAGATGTGCTAGAGTTTCTACATCCAACTTAAAATTTCTAAATTAGTAGAGCCTCTTTAATGTAAGTTTTTTATCACCTACGTGACAGAACTGACGGCACTATGTGTTAGCTGGCAAAAGGATCATTTTGTTACTGATTGTGCATAAATACAGTTGATGCCATATAATTCATTGTAAACAGAATTTTTTTAGGCTCTTGAAAGTCTGTTATTCTTTTGGGAAAAAAAAAATGTAACAGGCCTTAGTAGTAGTGGACTTGCTGCGGTCACATCTGTGTGGAGTGCAGCCGTAAGTGTAGATTACAGTCCTGCCTTGGTTAAGAATGTAGCCCACTCTGCTGTTGGTCAGGCCTCAGTTTGTTGCATTGTTCTCAATTAGGCTGAACATCCTTGTCCTTGGAGGAAGTTCTGGATTTATTGAGCTTTATGCTTATGGGATGTTCAAAATTGCTCGAGTAACAGGGGTAAGTTCTTCAAATTTTTCTGTTTCTATTAGAAAATATCAGCTGATTACTTACAGAGCAAGTGAGAGCAAGTTGAGTTTGTGTTGTTGGTGGTTTTTCACGAGTTCATGTTGAGATGTTCAGAGGTTAATTTTAGTGACACAGAATTTAGTCTTACTGTGTTCAGCAGATAGGAGCTATTGGTGGAATTAGTCAAGGTTTTTCCTTTCACAGAATGATTGGCATGGGCCATTTGATTAAGGTTTACTGGTTTTTAAGCCTGCAGTGGGCAAGAGTTGAAGTGGGTGATTGGCATGTGAAAGAAGTCACAAAAGCAGCCCTAAGCTCAAGTCTTCCAGTGCTGTAACTCTTGAAGGGAGAGAGTATCTCAGATTCTATGGAATATGTTGGTTCGTCAGTATTTGGTGTGGGTCCCTTCATGGGAAGAGGATAGACATTAGGGTATTGGTGTGTTCTTGGACCACTCCTTAGGTAAGTCAGGAACCAGGCTTGTGCATTTCTACTTTTTAAAGTTCTGTGTTATAAGATGCATTAGTAGATTATTAGTAGACTCAGCCCATCAGTAATAGCAAATATATTTGGCATGGTGATAACTGTTTTGCAGATTGCTGGTACTTGTATTGCTCTGTGTTTATCAAGTGATTTGAAGTCATTATCAGTGGTCACAGAGGTCTCCAGTGGTGGTGAATCAGAAGTTTCCTATTTTCAGGTGAGTATTATAAGTATTCCAGTGTCAGGCACATGAATTATAGAGCTTTTCCCTAGTGCTAGGAATTGAACTCCAGGCAGAGCATGCTCTTTGCTCTGGAGCTGTCCCCCACCCATGATGGGTTTTAATTACTCATGTCACTGAAGTATGATAAGTAAGACATGAGGGTCTCCTTGGGATTTCCAAATCTTGTATATTGAGTGTTATTATAGTGAGTGCTATTTCTTGTACACTACAATTTAGTTTTCAGAGTTAAGACTGTTCTGATAGTCTGTTATGACCTTACTAATTGGATATTTGACCAGCTTAGCTTTATACTGAGGTTTTTGGTTTTTTGTTTTGTTTTATTTTAGGACTTTGCCTCTCTTAGTAATGAAAGCTTATATTTATTGGTCACTTAATGTAATAAGTGCTTCAAACACAGCACTTTGATGGATAGGTAGTACTGTGTCCTAATTTGTACATAAGACTTTGGGCACAAGAGGAACTGTAGAGCTCACTCAGTGTCATCACAGAATTGGAAAGTCATGCTAGGCTTTCTGGGTCTGGTCTGTGTTCTCAGCCCATTGCAACATGGATCAAAGGATCACTCAGAATTTTTTCTTTTTTTTTTTTTCCGGAGCTGGGGGACCGAACCCAGGGCCTTGCATTTGCTAGGCAAGCGCTCTACCACTGAACTAAATCCCCAACCCACTCAGAATTTTTAAAGTGTGGCTAGTGTTATAGGCTAGGCTACTGCCTGGGCTTTTATATTTATCATAGCTTTGCTTTGTTAGGAAATCTTTCCAGGTGTCTTCACTTCCGTATGTCTGAATTGGCAGGAGGAGGACCAGAAGAATGTGTGGTGTGGTATTTGCACAGTCTATTCAGAATATCAAAGAGCCTGGGATAGTGGCTGTTGGCATTTGCTCTTTTTTTGTGAGACTGAGAAACTGTTGATTAACAACTTTGCATCTGAGTTCTAGTAAAGTGACTTTTTTTCTGAGAAGTTTGATAAATTTGTCTTTTTGTTGTAGTTTTGAGTTAGGTCTCATGAAATGTAGACTTGCCTCCAACTCATTGCACATAGCTAAAGATGCCCTTGCATTCCTCCTCCTCCTGCCTGCACCTTTCGAATTCTGTGATTACGGATCTGTACCAAGCCCAGACACAGTGGATAATGACTGTCTCATTGAAGTAGGACTCATACTACTGATAGTCAGGTGTTAATCCATAACCTTTAGTTCTTTTTACTTGCATGAAGTTTTTCCATTGATCTGAGTTCATTTTTAAATGTTGTCATAATGGAGCTGTGGGTTACTGCATCTGTAGCTACAAGGAAGGGAGGGATGACTCACAGTTGTGCCCCAGTTGGAAATCCTGAGGCAGTCATCTACTAGTTTCCAAACTCAAGGGGCAGAGCTCTGAGTTTTTCTGGCATGCATTTAGATAAAGACTCTTTAAGCTAAGGGCTTCTCTTTGAGCTGGATATAAATAATTTGTCTTCAAAAGAAGCAAATGCTCCTGGGAATCATTTTATTTATTGTCTTATTTTGTAGCTTGAAACCAATCTGCTGTATTCCTTCTTAGCTGAAGTAACTCGGATGGCCAGAAAGTTTACTCACATTTCAGCTCTCTTACAGGTATGCGTCCTAGCCTGCCTTATGCTATCCTTCACTGGGAGCTTCTGACTTCTGACTTTATGGAAAGCTTTTCTTTCCATGAAGAAAAACCATCAAAGGTTCATGTCATAAAGATATATACATATATACATACATACATATATATATATGCGCTATAAACTAATCTTGTAATATTTATTAAAGTGAAAGAAAAATTTAATTGAGAATCTCCAGTCCAGCCCTGTGTACTGCCTCCAAAAAAGAAAAAAAGAAAAGGGAAAAAATTCTGTAAATCTCCTAAACTATTCATAATGAGAATGTAACTTAAAAATTCTTTGTAGAAAAGTTATTGTGCAAAAAGTATCTTTGTGGGATGGAGAGATGACTCAGTGGTTAAGAGAACTGACTACTCTTCTAGAGATCTGAGTTCAAGTCCTAGCAACTACATGGTGGCTGACAACCATCTATATTGGGATCCGATATACTCTTGTGGTGTGTCTGGAGATAGTGACCTTGCACTCACATAACATAAAATGAATAAGTAAATCTTTAAAGAAAAACAAAGAATCTTTATATAACTCAGCTTTTTTCATAATAAATCCATTCTAAGTTAGTTCGTGGTTCTGTACTGGAACAGTTTGGGCTAGGCTGATGTAGAAAGAAGGTTCTATTGATCTGTGCCTGAAGTAACTCACCTTAAAGAAACTCGTCATGCAAACACATATGTGTTCCAAGGCTGGAATGGCTGTCTCTGCCCCACATCCTTCATCCTCTTGCCCGCCCGCCCGTCCGCCCGCCCGCCCGCCCGCCCATCCATCTTGTTCACATGGTGATAGCTGCAGGATTCTCAACAGTGAGTCTAAAGGTGCGAAGACTTTGAGACCTGGAGCTCAGTTTTGCTCTTTCTGCTGCTCTGTTAGAACAAGACACGGGCCAGGCTAGACTGTTTTTCCTGATTGAACACCCTCAAAGAAGTACTGATCTTTTGTTTGCTTTACTACAGTCTTTATTTTGCTTGATGTTAAAGATTTCTAGAGGTTTGTTTTTTCTTAGGGGTCCTGTCTGACAGTCAAGTACCTAAACAAAGCAGCAAGCATTGTGACAGTATTCGTCAAATATTAAAAAAGCACTTATTTTCCCAGTACTTGTTTTTCCAGATACAAACTTGGGAATGTGTTATTGTGAATTTGTATGAATCACTGGATAATTTAGTTTCTTAATTAAGTGATCACCAAAGCTTAGTCGTGTTTTTCCTTTTTCCTATAGCTTTATTGAGTTAGAAGGTAGTTGAAAGTAGACTCTGCAAAGAAGAAGGCAGTAGCATGTTGTTTTGGTGGTTTTTACTATACTTTCTCTTTGTTACTAGTACATAAATTTGTCGCTGACATGTATGTGTGAAGCGTGGGAAGAAATCCTGATGCAGATGGACTCCCGTCTCACTAAGTTTGTACAGGTAATGCACTAGTAACAACTTCCTGCGGAGATGTTGAGCGCATTCTGTCTGCATTTACTTTATGAGATGTGCGAGGGTCAGAACTGGGCATAGCAGCTCCCTCTGGAATCCCAACACTGGAAAAGATGAGACAGAGAGTTTGCCACGAGTTCAAGGTTGATGTAGGCTACAGAGTGAGACCCTGTCTCAAAGAAAAGGTGGCAGGCTGGAGAGATGCCTCAGTAGTTAAGAGTATTTGCTGCCTTTGTGGAGGGCCCAAGTTTGAATTGGTTGGCTCGCATCCATCTGTAATTCCAGCTTTAGACAGATCTGCTACCTATATACCTATATTTATGTATGTGTGCATGCACGCACACGTACAGACACTTTAAAATCTTAAAAGAAGAAAATTAGTTTGATTTGCAAAATGTGAAAAGAATTGCATTAGTCAGTTTTCTCTTGCAGTAACAGAACTGTGACTTGTAAAATGTCAAGAAGAATTTTTTTAACTCTTAGTTTTAGATTCTGACATTTCAGGGTTATATAGCATCATTTGTTTTCCATGTATTGAGGAAGATACTTCCCAGGTGGCATCTTGGCGACAGCCTGTTTAATAGGGGTCACACTACAGGAGGCCAGGCAGTGTGGTCGGGTAGGCTCTTTCTAATAAGCACTAACCAGTGTCCCCAGAGTATCAACTTCATTTCTTCCCACTGACCTGCCACCTTCCATCCTCAGCTACTTCTTAAAGGGTTTACCATGCCAGTGTCATCTCACCCAGGATAAGCCTTCAGCAGAGAGACCCTGGGGACAAACCACATGCAAACCGTGACAGACTCTTTGGTACAGCTGGGTGGAGCTGTGCTAAAATTATGGCCCTATAATTTTGAATAAATATGTTTATATTTATTGTAATATAATATAAATATAATAAATGTATAACTTATGACTAATATATTTATGAATATAAAATATTTTTTGTTTTGATTTGTTTTGTTTTGTTTGGTCTAGGAAAAAACTACAACCACATCGGTACAGGATGAGTTCATGCACTTACTGTTGTGGGGGAAAGCCAGGTGAGTGCACGTAGGTGATCTCAATTGGACTTTCCTTCCTATCTTCTCTTGACAGTAATTATTTCCTTTGTAAAGATAAAGTATAAAATTCTGGTAGAAGACCTCTACCCCCAAAAAAGTATGTGACTTTTTGGGATTTTTCTCTGAATTTTTCATGTAAATGTGATCAGTGTGTGTGTGTGTGTGTGTGTGTGTGTGTGTGTGTTTGTATTGGATATATAAAAGTTCCAGAACTTTTATGTAGCCAAGAGAGTCTTTTTCTTCTGACACCTTGGGTAAATAACTACCCAGGGAACTAGTTCCCTTCTTCGTGGTTAGAAGTGTATAGTTCATTTATTTCTGGATTTTACTGGGACAATTCTCTTTTGGATAAAACACGGTCCTCATTTTGACTGATACTATTTCTTCATGTTTATTTTGTTCCAAAATCCTGTTTGTACTTTGAAATTTAGGATTTAAATGGCATGTTCAGAGTTTGAGTGGAGAGATTACTAAAATACTTTCTTTTTTGTTGTAGTGCTGAACTTCAGACTCTCCTGATGAACCAGTTAACAGTGAAGGTGCTGTTAAAGTCTCTATGTTTAAATGGCTGTGAACATATTTTTAATAGTTTTCTTTTTTGGGAATGACATATAGTATCATAGTTACATGCTAAATGTATTTTCTTCTCTTAATTAGGGCTTAAAAAAGCTTGGCCAGTCTATAGAGTCATCATATTCCAGTATACAAAAATTGGTTATAAGTCACTTACAGAGGTATGGAAGTGATGTAGAATTTTTTGATACTGCATTCATACATACATGGCATTGGTCATATTTCTGCTTCCTTCTCTCCACTGTTTGACATTGTCTTTTCAAGCCTTTTCTAGCTATTTGCATTGGCATTTTAGGGAACTTGGCATACCCAAGATTGAATCAGTAGTGACCATTTTGTGTGTGTGTGAAAATGGTTTTCTAACTCTTTTAACCAGGCTGGACTTTTTAAGCATTTGGGCTTGTTTCCTATTTGACTATAAAATAAGCCACATAGCTGCTAGTATGTTACATATTTTTTCATTTAATATTTTGGCAGTTTGTTCTTGTCATCTTCGTTTCACACCAAAGTTAGTTATGTGACTGGCCAGTGTTCCTCAGTGTTAGGCCAAGGCTTGCTCCTGGGTTTTCCAGGTCTCCTGCTGCTTCTGTGCACAGCGGCTTGGGAAAAGCAGTTTGTAAGTGGCTGCTGATTGTTCGCTTTGTATTTTAACAACTCTTATGCTGGGTTTTTAGAAATACCCACAGTCCCTTGAGCTCCCTGAATACCTTCTGTTTTGTGTCTGTTTACTTTACCTTCCCCACTGAGTGTAATGTTACTTAAAAACATGCAGTATGTTTGCTTTGTTCTTAAAAGCAAAACCTTTTCAAGGCCTTGAGCACATCTGCTTCTGCTTTACCCATGCTAAGTACCCTTTGGTTTTCCAAGCTTGACACTGTATCTCCCACTCAGGGAATTTTTTTTCTCCCACCACATTTTTAAAAATAAATATCTTTCTTCTGATTTGTTCATTTATTAATAATGATGCTGGGAATGGAATCTAGGGTCTTGGGCATGTTGGTAAACAAACTCTACTATTGAGTTACATCCCCAACTCTACCCAAGGACTTATATAACCTTCCTTTCTTTTTGGAACACTCTCACCTTCTTTCTCTTTACTTGAGTTCTTCAGCTCTTTGCTCATTCAGAGAAGCCTTTAGGTCTTCCATTTCATCTGTGCATTTCCCTCAAGGCCCTTAGGGTAGTTAGGAAGAGGTACTATATGACTGGTTATGACTAACTCTCTTATTACATTAAATGCTTCAGGGACCTTACCATTATGGACACCTTTCCACTGTGTCCTCAGCATCTGGTGTCTGACATGAAGTCACAGCTTAAGAATATTTGTGAGGATAGTTAGTGTCGTATGTCTTTATTCCCAGCACTCAGGATGTAGAAGCAGCTGGATTTCTATGAGCGGAGGCCAGGCTGGTTTGCATAGTTCTAGGCTGGTCAGGGCTACATAGTAAGAGCCTGTCCTATAAACAGAACTGTCTGTTGTTGAACAAATGTCCCTGTGGTAAAGTGCCAGGATTAGGACTCGAGGTGCAGCTCGGTGGGAGGAGAGCTTGACCAGCACTGTGCGTGGTCTGATCATGATAGAGAATCTAATCTGGTAGTCTTGTGTTTTCATCTCAGTTGTCATGATGGATGAATAAATGATTCTTCTCGTTCTTAGAAATAGTTTTTGTAAATAATTCTTTTCTGTGGAAAGACTTAAGGTTTGTTTGGTTTTATTTCTGAAATCAGCAAGTGATGGTTGGCTCCCACCTTGGTGATAGTAATGGTTCTTATCTCTGCTCCTCTGCTAGTGGCTCGGAGTCTTTGCTCTATCATTTGAGTGAACTTAAAGGGATGGCTTCATGGAAACAGAAATATGAACCTCTAGGACTGGATGCTTCAAGCATTGAAGGTATTGATTGACTTTCTCCATAGACTGCACTAGACACAGTTCACTTCCTCAACAAGTCACACTTTTTTGTCTGTTTTTTCTTTAGATGCTATTACTGCTGTGGGTTCTTTCATCCTTAAAGCAAATGAACTTCTCCAGTAAGTAATGTGCTAACCAAGAATGTGATATGAGAATATTTACTTTTTTTTTTTTTTTTTTTTTTTTTTTGGTTTTTTTTTGAGCTGGGATCGAACAGGGCCTTGCGCTTCCCTAGGCAAGCGCTCTACCACTGAGCTAAATCCCCAACCCGAATATTTACTTTTTACTTAAATAAAAACCGACCAAGTTGACCTGATTCCCTTAAGAAATTTTTTATCAGAATATGTCAGTAGCACAGAGATCATTTAACAAAAAACTTTATTTTCTGCTCTCTCCATCTTTATCCTTATTCTTACTCCTTGTCTCTTTCTATTTACTTCCTTTAGTTTATTCTCCTAAAGGCTTATTTCTAGTACCTACCAGTTTTATTTTATTTTTTTGTTTGTCTTGATTTTCCTGAACACTGTTGGCCTTGTCTTATTGCATTGTGTTGTATCGTGTAAGGAACTCCCTGAATTCCCTGAACTTTCAGCCTTTTAAATGCTGCAATCACATCCCCCGCTCAGACGCTCTTGTATTCTTGCACTGTCCATCGTCTCTAGCACACCCTTCCCTGGCTTCTCTTTCTGAAGGTCGTGCACCTTCCTAGCATTCCCCTGCCCCTCAGCTCGTCCCTTCACCCTGCACCTGTGCTTCTGTGCTTCGTGCTTTTGCTTCCCTGTCCAGCTGTTTGCAAAAACACTGTCTATCTTGCTTTCCTGCATTAGACCAGGGCTTTCAGGATAGCATATCCTAAAGTAAGTTACTCAGAAAGATGTAGAAGGTAATCTTCCCCAACTCTTTCTTAACCTCGTATAAAATTGATGTGTTTTGTGGGACTTAGGATCTGAAGAAATAATTTCTCCTATAACTTTCTTTTAAAAAAAAAAGATTTATTTATTTATTTCATATATGTGGGTACACTGCCCCTGTATTTAGGCACACCAGAAGAGGGGATTGGATCCCCATTACAGATGGTTGTGAGCCACCATGTGGTTGCTGGGAATCGAACTCAGGACCTCTGGAAAAGCAGTCAGTGCTTTTCTGAGCCACCTCTCCAGCCCTCTCCTATAACTTTCAAAGCATTGCTCCATTACATTTAGGAGTTTTTTATTGCTGGTAGACAGTTACTTGCTTTCTGATAGCTTTGAAGTCTATTTTTTTAATTTCATTTCTGTCAAATATTAGTTTTACTCCTTGACATTTTGAAGTTTTATAGTAGCAATTCTAGGTGTGGGTCTTTCTATTCGTGATCTGATATTAAAGAGCTATCAAAATTTTAATATTAGAACTTGACAGACACCCTAAAATTGGGTGGTGGTACCAAATGCTTTCAATCCTAGAACTTAACAGGCAAAAGCAGGCAGATTTCTGAGTTTAAGGCCAGCCTGATCTACAGATCAAATTCTAGGACAGCCAGGGCTACACAAAGAAAACCTGTCTCAAAAACCCAAAAAACAAACAACAGAAAACCCCAGCTTTAATCCTGTTAACTTATTCTAGTGATTTCTCTTTTTCCCTTATTAACTGAAGTTTTCTTCTAGAAATCTATTTGGACAGATAGTGTACTTGATGGATTTTTCTTTTTTTTTTCCTCAATGTTTCCTAAAGTTTTTCCTTATAACTTTGCAGTTTCTTTTTTGAAAAACTTTCTTGACTTAATTGTTCAATACTGCCACACATTCAAATGTCAGATAGAACACTTTTGTATGTTTTGGTTTTGTTTTCTTTTTTTTTAAAGATATGGTCTTATGATATATATCCTGGATTGGGCTTAAGCACCCTATGTACCTCAGACTGGCCTTGAACTTGTGATATTACTGCCTCTGTCTCCCAACTGCTATGATTATGGATATATCCTTTACTCTGAATTCTAAGCTGTGTTTTATAGAACTAGAAACTGAGTATATAACATTGACCAAAACTTACATAAGTCTCTGCCCTTTTTTTGATTACAATAAAGCTTTGATTATAATGTGTTGAGACAGGCAATATTCCAATGGGTAGTTGAAGTAGATAGGGGTCAGTAGTTATATGTAGAAATGAGAAAAACCAGGCAAAGAGTGTGAGGTGTGGTAATGCAAAGACCCCCTATGTACATGGATTCCATATGCACATACCCAACCAGCTGCAGGTCAAAATACTTAGGAAAGGACATTGTCTCTTTATCATATAAGTACAGACTCTCCCTTGCCATTATTCCCTGAATAATACAGGAGGGCTGCTAGCTATTTACACAGCATTTGTTAACATTATAGTATACCCAGTAACTCGTTAGAGAGGATCACTTATATGCAAGCACCTCACATCTTTGGTGTGGGTATCCTGCTGCTTTTGTTGCTTTTCTGTTTGTATGATAAAACACCACGACCAAAGCCACTTAAGAAAGAAAGTGTTTAATTGGGCTTATGGTTCCAGAGGGCTAGAGTCGTAATGGGGGAATGAAGGCAGGAATAGCTCAAGCACACACACATCTTGATCTGAAAGCAGGAAGTAGAAAGCATGTTAAGAATGGCAGGAGTCTTTTGAAACCCCAAAGCCTGACCCCACTGTCAAACTCCAATAAGGCCATACCGTTTAATTCTTCCCAAACAGTTCCACCAAGTGGGAACCAAGTATTCAACCATGAACCTGTGGGGACCATTCTCACTGAAACACTTCACAGCTGGTGGGGAAGAGGGGTCCTTTAACCAGTCCCCTTCAGGATGAAGGACAAATGCAGAATCAAGAGAGGCCTCATGGAGAACATGAGGATAGGGGTAGGGGGTGTCCTCTTGACATTTGGAACGTCTTTGACATGGTCAAGGAACTTCAAGAGGCAGTGTAGCTGAAGTGGATTGAATACGCACAAGAAGTGAATCAAATTGAGAAGAACAAGGGAGGGTGGGCTGTGTATGTAAAACCCACAGGCAGTGTAGAAGGCATAGAGCTTTTCTGTGGGTGTAGAAGAGGCCCTTGGGTGAGTGTAATACTTGGTTTTTTTAAGGATCTTTGCTGGTTAATGTTAAGAATAAATCGTCGTAGTTAGGCAAGGGCAGTCTCTTAACAGATAGGGCCTTTTTCTGTAATTTATCTATATTTTAGTACATTTCTTATATCCTACCTAGTGCTTATTCTTTGTAAACACTTGAGAATGTCTTGTGTGTATTTTGTGCCTTTTCTTTAAAAGGCATTTGCATGTATTTTCTAAGAATATGGTTACTTTCCTTCATACCCGAGTACAGTCCCTAAGACTTCAGCCTCAATGTAGTTTACTTTGGATTTGCAGCACTGCAAGAACGCCTCATGCGTTTAGGAGAGTTGAGGATGGGATGCATTAGTTGTCATGTCTCTAAGTCTGACTGTCTCTCACTCCTGCTTGTGTTTTCTCTGGGCTTTGCTGGCCCCAACTCTGTGCCCCATCTGCACTTGACCTCTGCTGCTGAGCCCTGCACTCACCAGTCCTTGGCGTTTTGAATTTTTTTTTTTTTCTTTTTGTGAGTTTATAACCCTTCTACCCCTCCTTATAACCTACTGTCCTTTAATGTGGGATGAGAAGACAGAGGCTCTGATGCTCAGAAGGCAGATGAGATGAGAAATGGCATTGCTTTTCTTCCCGGGAATTAGTTTGTGGTTCACCTCGTTAGCTGAGAGCACATATAAAACACTAAGCCGACTGTCATTGCCTTTCAATACAATTGAAGGCAGCTAAACTGCTTGTTTTTTTTTTAAAGTAAGTAAATCGCAGCATTGTTATACTAGCTTACAGATGGAGAAACCGAGGCAATGAGCATTTTTATGTTAGGCTGATTGAAAGCTTTCAGAAAAGGCACAAAGAAACTTCTTGTTTTCATTGTTGCTGCAAAAGTTTTTGTTATGTCATTTGGTAACTTGTGAGAAAGTTGTATTAAATGTCTTTATAGAGAAAAGTAACATACTGGCTTAGTTTAATTCCTGTTGTCATAAAATACCCTTACTTTTTTAAAAGCAGATTGAGGGAGAAAGGCTTATGTCACAATTCATTGTTAACAGAGAAGTCAAGGTAGTAGCAACTTAAAATAGCTAGTTACATCACATCCACATTTAGGAGTAGAGAGAAATGAAAGCACAAGTGCTTTCCACTCCGGTGTAGCCTAGGACTCAAAGGAATGGTGCTGCCCATAGTAGGCTATGTCTTCCTACATTAGTTAACATAATCAAGGCAGTCCCCTGCAGACAAGCCCACAGCCTGTTTGAACCTGTAGAGACTCCCTCGTTAGACTCTTGCCAGTGACTCTATGTTGTGTCTAGTTGATGGTTAGCACTAACCATCACTGATGCTAGTTCACCAGCAGAGCTGGTGTGCACCATGATTCTGGGGGAGGGTTGGAAAACCAGGAAGGAAAGTTCCCAGTGTTACTTGCTTGGGCTGATTGTCTCACAGATGTAAGTTAAGGAGTTCGGAAGTGGTTTCTTTAAGATAAAGATTTACAGTACTAAATTTGGAGGTACATGTATGCAATGCCCAGGGAAATTCAGTTTTTGGGAGATTTATTGTCAGAATCAAAAATGAGCTTAGATGGGTTGGGGATTTGGCTCAGTGGTAGAGCGCTTGACTAGCAAGCACAAGGCCCTGGGTTCGGTTCCCAGCTCCGAAAAAAAAGAACAGGAAAAAAAAAAAAATGAGCTTAGCATACCTATTGATGTTGGAGGTGGCGACATACAATTTTGTAATGAAGATTTCCTTTTGGAGTTAATATTTTTCTTTTTACTGACCAATAATATTATTTTTTAACTAAAATAATATTGAAAACTATTTTTTTATGATTTCTTTCTGAATACTGAAGAAAGACTGTTGTACAGCTTATAGTGAGACCTTTGACCCAGTTACAGTCTAAATTACCAGCTTCTCTTCCTTTCTTTCTTTTCTGTTTTTAAGAACCAGTTTGATTTTTAAAGAATATTTTTAGGGATGTGTTTGATTTGTAAAATTGGCTGATCCAGGTGCTTAAGTGTCATCCAGACAGGAAAAAATACAACAGTAAGGTGTATTATTTCTCATGACAGTTGAGCAATGATATATGAATTTCACATGGTAATCTTTTCTCATTCATTTTCTTTTTTTACCTTTTTAGAGTTATAGATAGTAGTATGAAAAACTTCAAGGCATTTTTTCGGTGGCTATATGTAGGTAAGTTGAATGATAATATAAATCAGATTTAAAGTCTTTACCATTTAAGTTTTGGGGGGAGAAAAGTGTTTTTCTTAGTGAAAAGAAACTCTTCAAAATGAGAGGTTTAGTCCAGTAAAGCACATTTAACCTTTGAAAAGTATCTGTAATAGAAATTGTTTCTAGTGACCTTTACAGATAATTTTTTAAAACCCTTTTCTTTTCAGCAATGCTGAGAATGACAGAGGACCACGTGCTTCCTGAGCTGAACAAGGTAGTGATAGGAGCTTGAGCAGCCTGTCCTGCATGTCCACATGAGCACACTCTAAGGCAGTTAGCACAGAGCGATGAAGGCTGTCCTCTCACCTTCCCTACAGAGCACTGTAAACACGGATGCTTCCACAGCATTTACATCCTGTTGGGTTTTATAAATAATGTGCGCATGCAGGAGGCTGTGCTTGGGTTATGTACCCTGCCATCTTATGTGAGGGACTCCGAAGTACCCGATTCTGTCTGTGCGGAGTCGTGGAAGCATGTCTCGTAAATCACTAATGACACCTGCTTCTCTCCTGGGCCAGGTGTTTCTGGTTGAGCTCAGCATTGCAGTCTTGTGGAACTTTCATACAGTTACCAGCTGTCAGGATGTCAGCTATCGACACCAAACAGATCTCAGAAGTCTTGGTTTTTTGTTATTTTTTTTTAAAGAGCTTTTTGTGTTTTATGTCTTTTTAATTCTGACACCACATTATTATGGCCACCTATAATATGTGTGTCATAAAGTTCTGTGACTTGTGATAAAGCATCCTTTTAATCTCTACTTAAACTTCCTTAAGTCTTAAATGCTTGATTCTTTTCCTAAGTCAAAGCTTGGTAAACAGTAGTTTTTAGTTGTCAGGATTGTGTTAGGTGTCTATGGCCTTGCCTATCGGGTGTCTATGGAGCAAGAATAGAGTCCACGAGCCTCACAAGCCCTCCTGTCTGAACTGTGTAGACAGGAGTCTAGTTGGGAAGCTTTCTTGGTTTGATTTGTTTTGTCTCGTTTGGTTATAGATGACTCAGAAGGATATCACATTTGTTGCTGAATTCCTCACTGAACATTTCAATGAGGTAAGAAATTTGTATTTCTTTAGTTCTGAGAATAATTTTGTTAACCCTCAGTAGTGGTAAAAGGTGATTGCATTTACATAATTTAGTTGAAGACCTTAGCAATTACTTAAAAAAAAAAAACCAAACTATTGCACTAATCAGTGCCTGTACTTAGAAACCTCTGCATGCTTCTCTGTGTGTCTCAGTCTTTCAGAGCAGCCACACAGCAGCTTTCTTATAAAACTCATATTTTTTGTTTAAATTTAAGATTGCTTTCTTTTTCTTTTAAGCTAACTTTACAACTAACCTGTATTTATCCCACAGGCTCCAGACCTTTATAATCGGAAAGGAAAATACTTCAATGTTGAAAGAGTTGGTCAGGTATGGACATTAGGTTAAAGTTTTTGATTGTAATAACTAACTTTTAAATTGAACATTGTTAATTTGAAAGAGAGTTGGGGGTGAATATGTAAGGCTAGAGAGAAGGGGTATAGGAGAGACTGGTGGGAGAAAGGGGGAAGTGATGAAATGTTATTATATTTCAATTAAAAAATATAAAAACATAGTATTAATCTATATTATACAAAGTTTATGAAAATTTAATATTCAAATATTATTGCAGGTCAGCCTTTTTAGTAAAATGACCAAAGATAGATGTTACTTAAATATTGAGAACCCCAAACACTATAAGTTGAATGTTAATTGCCACATATAGATACTATTGTTAGTGTAAAAAAGTAGTTATTGATACAGTAATTAAAAATATCCACTTGTCATTATGTTTGAATGGAAAATTTCAGTGGTCTGGCATTCCTTTATATGCTAGCAACTCTCTGCTGTCCAGCTGGTAGGAGGTACTTTAGGTCCATGTTCCCCTCCGTGACCAATCTCTGCTTTGATATGCTGATCTGGTTACGGGCAAGGGTATCTGGACTCATACACACTTTTTCTTGGAAGGGATAGTAGTGTGATGTTGGCTTCTCAGAGATTTGTGTGAACTCTGAGATTTTGCCAGTGAACTCTCCATTGCTAGAACTTTAAATCTGTCCATTTTTCTTACATGAGGAATAATCTTTTAACCATGTGTGGCTTTGTAAAATATGGCAAGGATTAGTTCTGTGAGGTCATTGATCTATCTCCTAGATGCTGCTATCTGTCCAGAAGGTACACTTTGTTAGTCACTAGCCTCGTCAGAGAACTCTAATCCTGTGAAGCTGTCAGACATAGCAGTAGCAGGGGCAATTTCTTCACTTTTCATTCTTGCTTTAAAGTTTGTTTCTTTATTGAGAGATCTCACAAAGCTTGAGCCTGCCTGCAGTCCTCCGGCGGGGGTATAAGTCTGGGCCATCACAGCTAGCTGGACGTTTAAATGTTAGTTGGCATAGGATACCTTGGGCTCAGTGTGACAGGCTTATTTTATCTTGAGAAAACATCGTCCTGATGCCTCAGATGAGCTATTACAGTCTCCCTCCAGTCACCTTTTCAGTAAAAATGCAGTCCATAGCTTCAAAAGTGTCTTGTCTTGGGTAAAACAAGAACACTTGCATAAGTGCCTCTCCTTAGGGTGACTTTCCTATTGGTGTGCAACAAGTGTCAGGTGCCTTCTTCCCATTCTGTCACACAGAATGTTAAAGATCTGTTCAGAGGTTGAGATTTAATAAATACTTAAAAGCTCTTTAAAGATAAATAAAACTCTGTCTATATGGTGGCTGGGGGGAGGGTGCCCTTCTGATCTGGGCAGCTACCTTGACTCAGCTTTTCCCACTAGCAGTGCAAATGCCAAGAGACTGATGTTCGGGTTGTTACAGAACTGCTGTTGACCTGTTGTGTCCCTGGAGTGTCCTGACGACTTGCAGGGGTCTGTGGGCACACTCTAGGAGCAGCTGCCCTAGAGTACATGCTAGTTGGCACTTAATTTATAACTATTAAAATCTTTCTCATGAAAATGAAGCAGAAACTTAACCAGTTTGTGGTCTCTATGGTAACCATTCTGACCGTCCAACTGTTTACATTAGTTTGCTTGACATTTAGCAGACTTTTGTCTCCTCGCTTTTTAAACAGTGAACTTGCAGAAAATTTGGCAGTAAAACACAATAACATTCTAAATAGAAAAAAAGTGATTTGGTGAACTTCATTCTTTCCTGAATTGCAATGGTCCACTCTTACTTGTAGTATTTGAAAGATGAAGATGACGACCTTGTGTCACCCCCTAACACAGAAGGAAACCAGTGGTATGACTTCCTCCAGAACAGCAATCACCTAAAAGGTACTCATGCTTACTTCCTTGTGGTTAACTGGGACCAGGTGACAGTGGAGCTGAAACCTGCTGAATGCTGTGGCTTTTATGTCCATGGTCTTTGACTGGAGAGACAGCAAAATGACAAATGGGGTGTGATGCTCTCATGAAGTGTGTAAAACCCTGGGACACCAAGTGAGATGTTTCTCCTTTCATGACATCAGCCAGTCACGGTTCCAACCGAGGGTTCTGATGATCACTTCAGTATGACTCCAAAGACCTCTAGTGAGTGTCACACTGAAGGAGTGAGGGCTTAATATCCCCACTAGACTGCCCCAAAAGCCAGGCCCCAGGTCGCCTCTGCCTCTGCCTGGCAGGCTACAGGGAGTTTCCACACCTTCCTTTGCTTCCACTTAGAAAAGGATTTCTAACTTGCTTACTAAAAGGTGAATACAGGACAGCTAAGCAAGAGATGCATGGAGTGGGTGTGGAGGAGAAGCCAGAGGCTCTAGGCATTTTAAACCTTAGTCTGTTGTACTGGCTGGTTTTGTGTGCCAACTCGACACAAGCTGGAGCTATCACAGAGAAAGAAGCCTCCCTTGAGGAAATGCCTCCATGAGAACCAGCTGTAAGGCATTTTCTCAATTAGTGATCAAGGTGGGAGGGCCCACTGTGGGTGGTGCCGTCCCTGGGCTGGTGGTCTTGGGTTCTATAAGAGAGCAAGCTGAGCAAGCCAAGGGAAGCAAGCCAGTAAGCAGCATCCCTCCATGGCTTCTGCATCAGCTCCTGCTTCCTGACATCCGAGGGTGTAAGGTGTTGTGTGTAGGGGACACCTGCAGAGCTTTGGAAGAAAGGGCTTCAGAGTCAGACTCAATACTCACATCTCAGGGAAGTCATTTCAGTGCTGGCCTGCTGTTGAGCTTGCTAAGCCTGTTTTGTTTTATCTGTAAATTGGGGAATTCAATGCTTACTTCATACAGTCATTGTAAGCAGCACTGACAACGGAAACATGATCTCACAGGGGTTGGGGATATAGTTCAGTTGAGAACTGCTTTCCTTTGGCAGAAGACCTCATTTTGACTCCCTGCACCCACATCAGAGGTTCACAGCTGCATGTAACCAGCTCTAGGGGACTCTGATGCAAGCACCAGCACCCATGCGTATAGACCCACACGTGGTAACTAAAAATAAACAACAACACAGAAGAATTCCACACAACAGCAGGGGAATGCTAGTTCTATACCACTTTCTACTGATGAAGTAACCTTTTAAAAAAGTAAAAAGCTATTGTGAGGACTGGTTTACTTCTTGTTTCTGTTTTAATGCTATACTCTCAGTGTAACACTGCATGCGCCTTGTCATCATTTCACAGCCAAAGCATAGAGCAGGGTGAGCTTGCTTCATTATATGCCTGCGGCTCCCTACGCACTCCTCCTCATTAGATCAGCACACATGCACTTGGGCTTGGGTGAGACCACCTGTCCTGAGGTGGGGTTAGCCGCTGGAGAGGGTGGTAATAGGATATAGATGCTGTGGTCATTCTGGATGAGGTATATTAAGGTATCATAATCCCACCATGAGGTACAGGGCTGGTTCTAACAGTGTTTTCTCCTAATTAATGCTTTGCTTCTGTTTTTGTTTGAATCCAGAAAGTCCTTTGCTGTTTCCTTACTACCCTCGAAAATCACTGCATTTTGTGAAAAGGCGAATGGAGAGCATTATTGATCAGTGTTTGCAAAAGCCAGCAGTAAGTCTGAAAGAAATAGGTGTCTTCATATGGCAGTGAGAAAAACAGCAGTATCTGGCCTACTTACATAAGTGACCATGATTTATAACTGTTTTTCATTATTAAAGTGGGCAGTTTCTCAGGGTTCATCTTGTTAATTCCTTACACAGATTTTAAAAGTGGTCTAGTGAAAGTGTTGGCATCTTTAGGAATTTGTTCCAACTTTGTTCCAAAGTTGTTTGAAGTTTTAGTTCCAGAGCTGTTGTCCTGTTTTCACTTCTGAATGGTAGATGTGGAGAAGCTAGTGAGAGGTGTGCACCCTCCTGTGCCTCACTGCCAGCTCCTTTACAACTCAGAATTCTCTCTCTCTTCCTTCCCATTCTGCCACTAAGGATTCTTACCTCAAAGTCTGATGAGAGGGATGTTTTTAAAACCAGACTTTAATAGCAGTACACACATTTTCTGTGTTGAGTATTTCTCTATGTAAGAGCACTAATTATGTCTTTCTTTTTCTTTTTTTGTTTCATGTTGGGGGTTGGGTATAATTAGGGTCAAACCCAGAATTTTGTGCTTGCTGGCTAGACATTCTTACCACTGAACTGCATCCCCACCTCTGATAATTTGTTTTAAATCTTACCTTATATAGGATGTAATTGGAAGATCGATGAATCAAGCAATTTGCATTCCATTATATAAAGATGCTAGGAGGTAATTCTCTTTACCCATTGTGTGCTGTAAATTTAACAACGATTATACATTTTTCTCATTTTGTTTTCTTGTTGTTTTAGTATGGATGGTGCACGTAGATTGTTAAAATTCCCATTCTTGTAAGTATTCTTCTCCACCCTGTGTGAGTAATATAACTGTACTTTAACACTAGGCAGCTTCATACCATATCTTACATTACATTTTGTTCCTTAGGTGGAATAATAAAACTTCAAATCTTCATTATCTTCTTTTTACTATTTTAGAAGATTCAGTTTATAAAATGTGCATCTTAAGGAGACATACTGATAGTTCCCAGTAAGTATTACTCTGAAGTTTGAATTGCAGAGATAAGATTTTACTATGTAAGAGTTTTTAATTCTAAAGGATTTGTTAGCCCTGCCGTGTGTGTGTGTGTGTGGCGGGGGGGGGGGGAAAGGGGTGGGGGTTATGTCCGTGTATGTGCAGAGGCCAGAGAGAGCATTGGATCCCCTGAAGCTAGAGCTGCAGGCCAGCGTGGGTGTGAGGAGCTGAGCTCTGGTCCCCTGAAGAACAAAGGCTCTAACTGTGGAGCCATCTCTAGCCTGTTCATGTCTTAGTGACGTTAACCTCATGACTTTACAGTTGTTCCTTAACTGTCCTCACTTGTAGTTGTTCACAGCCTTAAGGTAGTGACACTGAAGCGTCTATGATTTCTCCTGTCTGTAATGATGTATGGATAGTGTGTGCTGACTTTTTTAGGTCAGAAGAAAGTCTGACAGTTGAACCAGGATTCCGTATTCGGGACTCCTTCCAAGCTGTGTTCTGGGCACATTATGGGCAGGCTTTTTGTTTTAGGCTAATGATGTCTTTTAGTAAAGGGGAGGCTCTGTCCACAAAACCTTACTTTGAATTTTTAAAGAAAAATAAGTAACCAGTTCCATTAGCATCTAGCATCTAGGTTGTTGTCATTTTGTTTATCAAGACAAGGTTTCTCTGTGTAGAACTCTCTGTAGAAATCTGTGCTCTGCCTCCTCAGTTCTGGGATTAGAGGTGTGTACCACCACCACAGTCTCCATTACCACCTTAAATGGTGCTAAATCTCACTTTAAAAGTGTGGCCTTTCCCATATCCTTCTTTAAGTAACTACTTCATGCTTTGTCGTTGTTATGTTTGTTGTTAGTTTCTCTTGAGACAGAATTTACTATGTGGCTCTGACTGTCCTAGAACCTACTATGTAGACTGGGCTGGCTCAGGAATCACAGAGATCCACCTGCCTCTGCCTCCTCCGGGCTGGGATTAAAGGCGTGTGCCACCTTGCCTGGCAAGTATCTAAGCACTTTGGTAACTGAGATTTTAAACCAAGGTGACAGGATGCTCAGCCTAAGTCCAGCATTCTGCAGCAAGAGTGTGATGGTTTCCAGTTGCCAAGTGCATTGTTTCAGCTATCCAGTTTGTCTCCTAAAGTCTCCTTTATTCCCTTTTTCTTCAAGATCTGTAAGTAATGGACTAATTGGTATCAAATTTGGGAGCTTCACATATGCCACAACTGACAAAGTCAGAAGAAGGTAAGTCTCGAGCCTGGATTCCATGACAGGCACAGGTCCTGGGGAGGCAGTGCCTTTGTGTTCTAGCTATTGGGTAGGAGAATGTCAGGCTCAGAGATGGTAAGGGCAGAAGGACTCGCTGTCTTCCAGAGGAGCGGGGCTCTTCATATTTTATCACAGAGGCTATTTTACTTAGAACTGGTGAAAACTTTACCATCCACAGGAATTTGTGTGTCTTATATGCTATAATTACTTTCCTATAATTCTTTTAAGCAAGGAAGTGATGTGGTTCAGGGAACAGATGTTCTGTGAGTCTGAAGTCTTTGTTACAGCAGCAGAGTGGTGGTCATCTCTTGGGTTTTCTTAAGGTACGGGGTGATAGTAACTAAGCCAGCCCCAAAGGCCTTGTAGAGAAAGAGCCAGCACTGAGCCCTGGCTGGTCTCCTCCCTTCCCCTACCCAGTGCTTTTAGTGATGCCTTGGAGATAGGTCTGTGTTTTGCATGTGAAACCTTATTTTCACCTTTAGAATATAGCATGAGGTGTCACTCGTGAGGTATTAGCAGACATAGGCGAGCCATTGATGTCAGATTTCTTTAGAGCTGCGAACCAACTTCACAGGTTTTTTTTTTGTTTTTTTTTTTCTCATGGCTGCCTATTTTTAAGATTTAATTATATTGGGAAAAATTAGTACAGAAGGTAATTTAGTGATCTTTTTAATAGAAATTAATGAGATAATTTGTCTTGTAGAGAATGTCAATGTCTTAAATTATTCTTTTGGCCTTGTGCCAGTATGAAGTGATCCATGCAGCGTTTTCTTAGTGGTGGTGATCATTTTGATTTAATGGATCATTTTGATTCTAGCACTTACAGTTGTCTGGATGCCCAGTTTTATGATGACGAGACTGTCACAGTCATCCTTAAGGACTCCATGGGACGTGAGGGAAGAGACAGGATTTTGGTTCAGTTGCCACTGTCCTTGGTGTATAACAGTGAAGACTCTGACGAGTACGAGTTCACTGGGACTTGCTCCACCAGGTATGTACCTCATCAGGAGATTGGCGGCCTCAGAACAAGAGGCTTTTCTGTTATCCTTTCCTCTTTTTGACAGCCTTGCCTTAGCTGGCCTTGAACTCATGGTCTTCCTGCCTTGGCCTCCCTATTGCTAGAACTATCAGTGAATATCACCATGGGAGCTAATAATTGACTGTTTTTAATGTGGATTTTATTTGTTTCATTGAGGTTTTTTGTTTTGTTTTGTTTTGTTTTGTTTTGAGACAAAAATCTTGCTATGTAGACCAGGCTGGTTTTGAATGCCTCAATGTGCACCACCATGCTTAGAAACTATATTTTAACATGAATCAAAGATTCTTACTGTTTTACGCATGACAGATAATGGATTTTTTTTTTAAGTTAATTAGTAGGGATAACTATTAAGGCACCTGAATGGAAATATGCCTACATTTTATTTTTTGATTTTTATTTCTATATGGTTGATATACTAGAAATTGAACCCTAGATTTTCTACGCACTAAGAAGGGGCTCTACTATGGTGCTATATTCCAGCCCCTTTTTTCTTTCTTTCGTTTTGTTGAGACAGGGTCTCACTGTGTACTTTTGTCTAGCCTGAAACTTCTGAGGTAGATTAGGCTGGCGTTGAATTCATAGGACTCTGCCTGCCTCTTTCTCCTAACTGTTGTCTTTAAAGGTCTGCGCCACCATACCCAGCCCTCCAGCCTTCTTTTTATTTAAGACAGTTTTACCAAGTTGCCCAGGTTAGTCTTGAACTTGCTCTGTAGCTTGGTAACTTGTGATCCTCTTGCCTCACAGGTTTCCAGATTGCTGGGATTACAGACCTATGTGCTGGGCTCGGCTTGCAGACTTTACTTTGTTACTTTGGTTTAAAAATTAAAGAAAAAGGATTCCTAAGAATGGGGTGGTTTTGTTCCATTTTCAGATGCATCATTAGCTTTTGTTAGTAGTAGAATTCAATTTAGATCTGTATTTAGTGTTCTCCAGATTTAGGGCTTCGCTGTTCATTTTGAGAGTAATTGCCTGTTCTAGGAGGTGACTTCAGTTGACTCTGACTTGCAGGTAATTAGATTCTCTCTCATTTCCTTGAAAGGAAGTCAAACCTTAACCACTGTGACATTCCACATGTTTGGCATTGCGGTGTTTTACAGACTCTCTTATTACCACTGTTTTGTAGTGGCTGCTAAAACTCTATTGAGAATGAGAGTGTGGGTAGAAGAGTCCCTGATAGTCCAGGAAGGAGAACTCCCCTTTTGACTCCTGGTTCTTTAACTGTAGGCTTGACGAGCAGGGCAGCATTATTCCCACACGCACCATGCACTTTGAGAAGCACTGGAGGCTGCTGGAAAGCATGAAGGCACAGTATGTTGCTGGGAATGGCCTTCGGAAAGTGTCCTGTGTGGTAAGTATTGTAGACAGTGCAGGATGTGACCTTGCTACGATGGGGCCATGATTAGATACTGGCAGACATACAAAGCCCTTTCTTTGTGTCATTTTATGAGTCATAGTATCTGTTAATTATGAGCATGGAGTAGCCTCAACTGTATTAGTTTCTTATTCTGACAAAGCTTGCAAAATAGGTAAAAATAACTGGATTTTGCTAATGTCAGGAATTGTTTTACTTAGAGGTCATTTTACATAAGGTAAAAGCTGAGTTGAGTGGCTTTATGATAAATAATTAGGAATATAACTCCTGTAATAACTCCTGTAAAGGGTCCTTTGATTTAAGCTTCTGATTTTAATTCCTTAATACATGATGGATTTATTAAGCCGTGCATTTAAACAGTATGCGTTTGGCCTTGTTTACATTAGTTAAGTTCAAACCTCCGGCACGTGAGGGTGTTTGAAATGGACATCGATGATGAATGGGAGCTTGACGAGTCTTCAGATGATGACGAGGAGGCTGCCGGGAAGCCTGTGAAGATCAAGGAAGAGGTGTTGTCAGAGTCGGAGACAGAGGCTCACCAAGATGCTGCTGCCCTAGACTCAGACGTAGTCATCAAAGTGGAGAAACTTGACCCTGAGTTGGACTCCTGACCCAGTTTGACAGCATGTGTTAGTTACTGTGGCAAAAAGACATAGTGGGTGGACTAAGATGGTGTGGGTCACACTGGATTGTCTGTGTATCAAAGAAATAAATGGTAAATTTTATTTTTTCATACTCTGCTTCATCCTTGTGGAGGAGTGTCACTGTGACAGACTCCTTTCTTGTCGAGCTCTCTTTTTCATAGTGTGCAGAGCCAATGTGTACAGAAAACACAACTTTGATCTGAAGAAAAAGGCAAATCATTTCTGTCTAAAGCTATTCTCATTATTTCTGTGTGAGGGAGCTACGTTTGAATAGTGGACATATGCCTACAATCTCAGTACTTAGGAGGCTGAGGCCAGGGGCTGGAGAAAGTTCAAGAGGAGCCTGAACTAAGTTTACATAGCCATTTATCCCTGTATTTTGGTACGTTTTATGTATTTTCTTTAAATATTTATTTTAAATATTTAGTTTTAGACAAGTTTTAATTGCTTGTCTTAGTGTGTGTGTGTGTGTGTGTGCGTGTGTGCGCGCGTGTCCCCTCGGAGGCTAGAGGTATCAGATCTGGAGCTGGAGTTAGAGGCATTCGTAAGTATAGGTGCTGAGAATTGAACCCAGGTCCTCTTGGAAGGGCAGAGAACAGTTTTAACTTCTTAGCCATCTGCCCCCTGCAGGTTTGTTCAGCATTTTTAGAGTGAGTGCAATGTATACATTTACCTAACTTGGAAGGCTTAGGAGAGCAAACCATCAGATTATTTTAGTATGAATTGTTCTTTCATAAAAGCAGCTGTTCTTATTAGCCAGGAATCTACTCTTGTGACTTCAGTGTTAAGCTTGTTAAGGCTTTGGCTCATGCACAGCGACTTCCTGTTGTTCCAGCAGAGGCCTAAGTTGGAGCTGAAATACACAGACTTTCCTAGAACCAGGATCATGGGTAGGCCAGTGACTCTATGAGGCTGATTTAAGTTCCAGTAGTTTGTGGTTAGTGCTTTTCCTATATAACAAATGTGAACTAGGTTCCCATTATATCCAAGTGAAAAAATGTAAACTGATAACCAAAAATGTATAGTACTTTCTACTACTATGTACACTGGCCGTTTTCACCATTGCACACTTTGCTTTTAAGTTGTTCTTGGTACTGAAGAGCAGAACTGGGGCAAATACTTGAACACCAAGCTGTATCTAGAACAGTTTAATCACTGTAACTGTCACTTCTTCAGTACATAGAGCTGCAGATGCTGAAGTTACGTTTATAGTTAGGGAATCAAAGTGGAGTGCAGGGTGTGAGAGGAAGGGTAGGGCCTGGCATGTAGAAACACTACTGCTCCTAGTGTGTGGAAGGAACACTAGGTAATTGCTCCCTGTCTAGTGGGGCTTTGGGCTTGAGCAAGAAATGAGGGGCTGTGGCATGTTGCTGGTGGGCACATGTGTGATATCTGACAAGATTAATTTGGAGGGACGTAGTGAGATAGAATAAATAGCCCTGGCTCTCCTGGAACTCACTGTGTAGACTAGGCTGACCTTAAACTCAGAGATCCATCTATCTTAGTGCTTAGTAATACACCTTTGTAGCATCTTACTCTCTCCCCTTCCCCCCTTTTACTTAGTTATTTAGCACTTTATGCCAGACAATATGACTGCAATAAATCTTTTCATTTTTTTTCTTTTTAATTTATTTACATTGGTGTTCTGCCATGTGTGTCTGTGTGAGGGTATCAGGTCCTCTGGAACTGGAATTGCAGACAGTTGCGAACTGCCAAGTGAATGCTGGGATTTGAATCTGGGTCCTCTGGAAGAATAGCCAGTGCTCTTAACTGCTAAGCCATCTCTCCAGCCCCAGTAAATCCTTCCTAATTCTCTGGTTTTGTAGTTGTATTTCCTTCCCATTGTAGTCTTGATTTTTTTTTTTCCCAAATGGGAAACTTTAGACTCCTCAAATGCTAAAATATTCCATCTTTTAAAATCAGAATAGTTGAGTCTAAATACAAAAGGACACCATGAAGTATTACCTTGGATTTATGGCAATATATAAATCGCAGAATTTATACATGTGAGCTAATCTACTAGTTTCATTCTTTGGGGAATGTCCAGTTAGTCAATATGCTAAGCACTTACTGTTAAAAGATGCTGTAGCTAAAATTGGATTTCATGAATTCACTAGGAGATAGTCACTCATTTCAGTGGCACATTTTGAAGTTGTGACAATCATCTATAGCCTTGACATCAACCAGCCTCTTGTGTCTTTTTTTTTTTTTTTTTTTTTTTTTAAGTTTCTTGTAGAGCACAAGAAACTAGTGCATAAGATTATACTTTCAGGGTCAAAATCTTACAATGTGGTAGCTAAGAATACATAAAACCAGAAATGACCTCATAAGGAATATGCATATGCAGTTCAGGAACATTTTCATTTGTTTGGTTGCTGGTTGGTTTGATTTGGCTTTTTTGGTTTGGTTTGGTTTGGTTTTCTAGACAGGGTTTCTCTGTGTAGCCTTAGATGTCCTGGGACTAGCTCTGTAGACCAGGCTGGCTTCAGACTCACAGAGATCCCTCTGCCTCTGCCTCCTGAGCTCTGGGACTAAAGGAGTGTCACTCACCTAGCTGTGTTTTTGTTTTTGAGATAAGGCCTCACTATGTAGCCAGTCAGACCCTCAGACTCACTCTGCTCCAGCTTTAGGTTCCCCAGTATGAAGAGTACAACAGGGGCTGCAAAGACAGCTCGGCAGGTAGGATCACTGGCTGCCTTTGCAGAGGACCTAGGTTCAGTTCCCAGTACCCACAGTGGGGTTCATGACATCTCTAATCCAGGCCCAGGGCATCTGATGCCCCCCTGTGCCTCTGCAGGCACTGGGCACATACATACATGGTATACCTAATACATATACGTAAAGCACTCATAACACGAAATATCTTTAAAAGAATTACATGTTCCTCTGTGGCCAGTGTTGGCTGCTTCCTCACTTCTGTGACAACATACCCAGAAGAACAACTGACTGGAGGACAGGTTTGTTTTGGCTCATAATTCCTCATGTCATGAGTAGGAGAGCAGGGCCACAGACCTACTCTGTCGCGGCCATGATAGTGGAAGGTAGAATCCTGAAGCGGTTGTTACACTACAGTGGCAAACAGAAAGCAGAGTGCTCATGCCCAACATGAACCAGGCTACAGGGCCCAGAGGCCCATCTCACAAGTTCAGGGCTTCTCCAACCTCTGTAGTGTCATTAGCTGGGGTCTACATGCTGAAACAGACAGGAAGGACTTTTCACATCAAGTAGTTAATTGTAGGAAGTGCATCGTTAGTATGGTAGGGAGGCCGTAGATGTTTATATTGCTCTGTGTTTTCTTCTTTCAAATCACAGTTTTCCACAAAGCGCACCACTTACATCAGATTTTCCCCAGTTAGTGAATACACTGCAAATTCATGGTTTTTACACACTCAGCATATCTGGTTAGGGCCCAGGCCTGCAACCAGGACAAAGTCTGTCTCAAGGTTGAGAACTATTTTGAAAGCTGTTTTTTAGAAATTAAATTTTGTGGCTGTAAGAACATAAACTGTTCCCTTACAGACATTGGAAATTATTTCTTGTTCTTAAGAAATGATCCTAACTGGAAGTTAATTACACATGCAAGATGCTCATGCATCTATAAATCTGTTTAAATGACGGAGGCATAATTGTACCTCAACTCTCTTTATGCACTGCAGCATGTAGAAATGAATCCCTTAGGGCCCCATTTCAGTCCTAACAAGATTAGGTTCCACTGAGTAGGAGTTGCCGAGTCGGATATGTATGGTCATGCTGGTGATAAGCCATTACAGTTCATAAATGTCACCTTCCCTCTGGTGCCCCAAGACGCAAAGGGTAACGTGTACTTATTGTCGTATGGATGATAAATCTGCCCCATGACAAGACTTGAGATGAAACTAGTGTTTACTAGCTTGTTATGTTTTCAAAGCTGAAACGAGAAGGCAAGCTTATTGTTTGCTCCTTGCACGGCCTGCCATCAAATTTACAAGACTAAAAGCTTTAGGGACCATTTTTCTTCATTTGCGCATTACCGACTCCTGTTCGTGAGTGAACATTATTGTTATGCTAAGTTGTATTTCTGGCCACTGTTTAGATGGTAAAGCTCTGGTTACTTGGGAACGAGATGGGAGGCATGGGCAGTTGCTATAAACCTCACTGCAGACCTGTCAGGGTAGCTGTAAAACCCCTAACAGCGCAGGCCCCTCCTCCTCCTCTCTGCTTGCTTTGCCCACCGTGGCAGGAAGAGGTGTGGGGGTCTCTCTTCACAGGGTCAGCATCCCCACGTGTCTGTGGGCAGCAAAGGGCTGCAGCTGCTGCCCCTCTGGCCCTATACAGTACAAGATCATTTTCTCCTGTGCAAGAGCTGAAGACACCATCAGAGCTGTTGATAGAGTGTCAGGCTGGAGAAGTCAAGCATACTAAATGCTGCTGGGAAGTGGAGAAAGATAAGGTCAAAATGGGCTTGTATCTCAGAAAAGCTGCACATAAATGGGGACACGGGTAACACATGTGCAGGAGTGTTGGGGCTGTGGAGAGATGTGAGGTAAGGACCTGGAATCACGGGTAGGCAGTTATGGTTACAGAAGGCAGAGAAGCAGACAGTGGCCAGAGATGACTGTGGTATTAGGGAGCTTTTTCAATGACAATGATACCAATGCATAGTCATCCATCAACAAATAGAGAGTGGCCATTCTAGAGAAGGGAATGTGTGAGCGAAAGCCTTGACTGGGGAAGAAAGGGTTAAGACTGACAATGGTGAGGCCAGCCTCAAGGCAAAGCACAGGTCTCTTGACAGGAGGGACACAGGGGGCAGGTGGTTCTAGAGGGACAAGTGCAGTTTTTCCTATGACATAGAAACTATGGCCTTATTGAGAGTTACTGAGTAGCACTGTCCTCAGCCAAATTCAAAGGTTAAGTTGCACCCCTTACAAAAGGTCATCACTGCTTGTTGATATTGGTATTCCCACATAGGCAGTGGAGGTGGTCATGGGAACTTCATTGAGTGTCCGGCCATGTCTCCCAAGAATGTTTGCCCTAATAGCAGGAGGTCTTGAGGAGGGGCTAAAGTATATAGGCCAGGAAGACTGGGTAAGCAGGGCTCCATCTATGCAGCCATGGGGAAGTCAGCAATGCTGGCTAAAAAGTTTTCCATGGCTGCTTTGAGAGTCACCCACATTCTTGTCAGTAACCCCTCACTTCTACAAATAAGCCCAGGAAACTCATCGTTCCCTACAGAGAACTTCAGTGGAATCCAACCTCCGTCGTCATCGGGACCCTTAGGAGGAAGAAGGCTGGAGGGCCCACTGTCCTCCCCAGCACAGCAGTGGTGCAGCTGAGGCCAATCTTCACGGATTTACTTAGCAATGGTCCACCCTCAGCCCTGCCAAGAAGCAGCCCATGAAGGACTGATATTTTGGTTCTCTGCAGACTGCAAATAGAATTTGTGGAGTTGGGAACAGAACTGTGGCTTCTGACCTCAGTTGAGTCTAGTTTCTTTCCATGAGACACCACCATGCCTGTCTCTGGTGTCACCTTTGTCTCCTGTGGAGATCTCTCCTGTTCTGTCAGGTCTCAGAGAGACACAACTTTCTCCATCCCCAGACAGGTGACCAGCTCATGACGCAGAAAGAAGGGCAATGGGTCATGTGTCCTCTCCAGTCCATTTCCCGATTTGCCAAGATTATTTTGCATCTCGCTGGTGTGCAGACTTCAGAGTCCCCAGGGAAGACAAGGGGCTAAAGAGAGGAAATGGGATGCTTCATAGATGAGCCGATGGGCACAGCTGATGGCAGACCTGGTGTTCACAGCAGGGACTTAAACCTTGTGACCTGGTGAAACACAGGTCAGAAAGGCTCACATTTGACCCTCAGATGGAGACGTCAAACTACGACAACACAGTATTCAGAAAACAACTGAGTTTTGATTTAGTTTGCCTGTGTGTAGGAGGTGCATGTGTATATATGTGCTTCCTATCTGCGAGTGCTTTCTACCTGTCTCTTGAACACAGAGCTCCTTGATTGGCTAGTCTAGCTAGGTGGCTTGTTCTGAGGATCTCCTGTCCACTCCCTGAACCCTGGGATTCCAGGCAGGCAGCTGTGCCACCCTGACATTCATGTAGGTGCAGGGATCATACTCTGGCCTTACGTTTTCAAGGCAAGTGTTTTACCTGCTGACCCATCTCCCCAGCCCTAAAATGTTTTATATTATAAATTTCTCCATCAAATAAAGCACCGCAGACCGACTATCATCTTTATCCTTTCAACCTACAAAGAGACTTGATGGAGAAAGACTATCTTGAGAGTAGGAAATGGACACCAGAGGAGTGAGTCTTTCCAGAAAGGTTGAACTGAGCAGGAAAGACTCACCTTGCATGGGAATGGCACTGCCCTGTGGGCTGGCAGGTCTTAGATTAAATAAGAAGGAGAAAGCGGGGGTGGGGGGAGGAGAAAGCAAACTGAGCACCAGCCTCATCTCTCCGGCTGAGATGCTCTCTGACTGCAGGTGCAATGTGACCAGTTGTCTCATGCACCTTCTGCCATGCCTCCTCTGTCGTGATGGACTGTGCCTTCAAACCATGAGCCAAAATAAGGCTTTCCCCCTCCCTCCTCCTCCTCCTCCCCTCCCCCTCCTCCTCCTCTCCCTCCTCCTCCCCCTTCCCCTCCCTCCTTTCCTCCTTCCTTCCCTCTCTTCTTTAAGTGGCTCACATGGTTAATAAACTTCATTGCCTTCCTCATTGCCCGGTTAAATAATCATTCTGATTAAAGCAAATTTCCCTGTTCAAATGTCCTTTCTTTGGTTTTGAATCCCCTTAAAACTTTCAAATGACAAGATGTTTTTCTTCACTGGAAGTCATTTAAGAGAAATGTCATGGTGTCCATTGACTGCGGCCAAGGATTTTCTCTGTTTTGGAGAAGTGGTCTTATGGACTGGCATCTGTGTGTGGCCTCCTGAGGTAGCCATTTTCCCCTCAGGGAAGGCTCACTTGAATGCTCAGTTCTGAAAGACTGTTTTAGAAGAAACGTTGTTACTCTTAGGCCATCGTTCTAAAGCAGAGTATTGGGGAAAGGCCATAGACACAAGCATCCCTGAAGAGTGATCAGGAGCCATAGGCATTGCTATTTTCCTCCCTCTCCATTTTACTCTGAGTCTAGCCCATGACACTATTGAGTTTGATGCTGTTGTACTTGGCTGGTATCTCATGGGTGACTCAAGTAAACAATGCAGTCACACCACTTTTGCATACACTTGGTACTTACCTTGGTTCATGGTGGCTTGAGAAATATGAGAAGTAATCATTAATGTCTTAGCATGATCAGGTGCCCTCCGATCTGTTCATTTTGTCGCCATGCTCTTCTATTAAGCTTGAGGGACACCTGGGTTCTGAATCATTAAGCCATGTTGAGAAGCTTCTGTTTTTACATGAATGAAAACCAATTTTTGACTTAAGTGTTTTCAAAGCAGAAAGATTGATGTTTTTAATTTTTCTGTTATTTCCCATTATCTTGATGCAATTGGTCATATTACATCTACAGTCAGGAAGAAGAGAGCTATGTGTGCTTGTACTCAGCTCTTTTCTTTCCCTGTTATATAGTCCAGGACCCCAGCCAAGGGAATGGTGCCACCCATAATGGGCATATCTTCCCTTTTCAATCAATCCAATCAAGATGATCACACACAAACAAGCCCAGACATAAGATAACCCTTCATCAGTGTTCCCAGAGAAGTGTGTCTTAGGAAATTTCAAGTCCTGTCAAGTTGACATGCAATTAACCTTCACAAATAGTATGACCATTTTAACAACATTGATTCTTCTATTACATACACATGTCATGCCTTTCCTTTGTGTGTATATGTCTCTGTTTAGTTTCTTTCCCCAGTGTTTGAAGTCTTCATCGAGCTTTTTCGTCTATCTGGCTGAACTTTTTTTTTTTAATTTTAAGATGTGGTACTATAAATCAGATTACCTTCCTGCTTTCTGTTCAGATAATTCACTATTGGTGTATAATAAGGTATTAATTTTTATATGTTGAGTCTGCATCTTTGCATCCTGCAATTTTGCTGAATTTATTAGTTCAAGAGTTTTCCTTCTTTGTTTCTTTCTTTTCTCCCCCCCCCTCTTTCTTTCTTTGTGGACTCTTCAGGGTCTTCTTTCCATACATTACATGGAGTCATCTGCAAACAGTAACAGTTGTCTTCTGATTTTATAGCCTTAATGTCCCTTATTTCTTTGTCTTGCTTAAGTGTACTGGTCAGGAGTTCCATTGCTGTGTTAAATAAAAGCAGTGAAAGTGGAGGCCCTTAGCCAGGCGTGGTATTCCAATCCCAGCACTCAGGAGGCAGGAGCAGGTGGATCTCTATGAATCTGAGGCTAACCAGGGCTTTGAGATCCTGTCTCAAAACAACAACAAAATCATCAACACCACCTCCACCACAACAGTAATGACAACAGAAAAAGGAGGAGGAGGAGGAGGAGGAAGAGGAGAAGGAGGAAGAGGAGGAGGAGGAGAAGGAAGAGGGAAAGGAAGAGGAAGAGGAAGAGGAGAAGAAGCACAAATAGTCCTCTTTGTCTTCTACTACTCTGTAGAGAGTAAGCCTTCGGCTCCCCAGTGTCAGCCATTGGAGTATTGTGTATGTCTTCACATTGAGTCACTTTCTTTTTATACCTAATTGTTCAGAAAATATTTTTTTATCATGAAGGGATGTTAAGTTTTCAGCAAATGGCTTTTCTGCACCCTATGCTCTGGGTGCTTCGTCCTGCTGCTGTGGTGAATCCTGTTTGCTGGCTTGCACACTTAGCATGGATCCCAGTTAACTGTGGTGAATAATGTGTTTATTCTGTTGCTGGATTTGATTTGCTGTGGCTTTGGTGAATATTTCCCACTTATGTCCA
The DNA here is from genome assembly GCF_011064425.1 of Rattus rattus. Taxonomy (NCBI): domain Eukaryota; kingdom Metazoa; phylum Chordata; class Mammalia; order Rodentia; family Muridae; genus Rattus; species Rattus rattus. Next base: position 53,281,308 of record NC_046164.1, on the reverse strand, counting down.
CTGTGTATAATGGCCCACAGGCTTCTCCTTTTGCCATATGTGTATCTGGTCTTATTTCGAGGGTAATGCCTGTCCTGTACCGTGAGTTCGGAAGAATTACTTCCTTTTCAATTTCTGGGGAGTAACTCAGGAATAATTGGTAGAGGTTCTTATTGGTACATTTGGCAGAATTCATCAGTGGAGCCTTCTGGTCCTGGGCATTTACACTGTGTTCTTTACATCTATTTAATGTGTGTCTGTGTGTATGCGTGGCACCACATACACACAAGCACATAGAAGTCAGAGGCCAGCTTGTAGGAGTCAGTTGTCTAATTCTCCCAGGCGTGTTCCAGAGATCAAAATCAGACCATCAGATTTATGAGCAAATGCCCTTAGCATTCGTTGATGCCTTTCATCAACGAATTGAGCATTTTTTGATGGAAGATAGTTTATTTTCAGAAAGAATTCTCCTTATTACATTTTAATTTTCATTCTTGTTATTTTTGTGTATGGGGGTAGAGTGCCATGGCTCATAAGTGGAGGTCGGAGGACAACTTTGAGAGTCAGTTCTGTACATTAAATGGGTCCTGGGAATTGAACTCAGATTGTCAGGCTTGGAGGCAGGTGCCATTAAGCCAGCCTTAATGGGGAAGTTTTTATTACTGACTTAATCTCAAAATGAGAATGGGATTTGGGTTTCTAGTATGCTTTGAGTCGATCTTTGTGTTAGAGTTCCCTAGAAGGACAGAATGGATACAATGCATTGTATTAATAGGAAAATTATTAGACTGGGTCATGGGACACGATCCGAGTAGTCCAAGAGTGGTTGTCTTCTGATGGAGGGGCTAAGACCTGACAGCTGGACGCTGCAGCCGTTCCAGTCTGGGTAGAGCTCTGGTCCATGTTGGAAGCCCATAGAGGCTGGGCTCTATTATCAGGGAGGGAATGCAGAAGTAGCAATGACACCAGTAGGTTAGATGTCTCAGTTAGGTTAGCTGTGAAGAGACAGCGTGACCATGGCAACTCTTATAAAGAACACCGTTTAATTTGGGACTGGCTTACAGATTCAGAAGAGGTTTAGTTCGTCATTGTCATGGCGGGAAACATGGCAGCATGCGGGCAGGCATGGTGCTGGAGAAGGACAGCATTCAAACGCATGAGTCTATGGGGGCCACGCTTATTCCAGTCGCCACAGTAGATGAACTTGCCAAGGAGTTGTGCAGGCAGTGGGGAAAAAGGAGATGTTTTCCCCTTAGAACGCCTATCATCCAGCCTGCAACCCAACGGTACCACCCACACTTGGAGTGGGTCTTCCCCACTGCAAATAATCTCAAGAAAACCCTGGCTGGTGAACCCAGGTGCCCGTCTCTTAGTTGATTTTAGATCCAGTCAAATTGACAAACACCATTAGTAGCAGAATCCTGGGGTGAAGTACGTGTCCTGGAATGTGTCCCTCTCTTCTAGGGTGTCAGATATATCTGCTGCCACTATAACGCCTTAAACCTTTGTGTTTCTGTGAATTCTGTTGTCTTGCCTTCCTCGTGTCTGGTTTAAACAAAATTTCTTCTTTTTAAAACTTAGTCTAGCTGAAAGTGTGCCAATTTTATCCTTTTGAAGATAAATTTGTTTTAAAATCTTTCTATTGTTTTTCAGTATCTCAGTTACTTCTGCTCTGTTTTGCGTTGTTGAAGTTGTTTTGTTTTGATGAGACTCTTTGGGTCTCTCGGATTGACCCCATGTTTGAGCTGCTCCTGCCTCAGCCTCCCAAGTGCTAGGGTTGTAGGCATAGCAACACCAGGCCCAGCTTCTGCTCTGGTCTTTAGTCTGCACTGGAAATTCATCTGTATGGTAGGTACATCCTGGGCTGAAATACTAGTTTGTTTATTTGGGGTCTTTCTGCTTTTATTGTGTCTATGCTGATATGGGCCTTGTTCATGGTAGGCAGTGCTCTACCCCTGAACCATTCTCCCCACCCATCTGATTTTTTAAAAGAATGTAGCTTTTGATAGCTATAAACTTTTCCTTTTAAGACTGCTTTTGCTACAATCAAAATTTTCAATTTTTTTGGGGAGGGAGACTTCTTTGTTTTTTTCTTTCTGTTCTCTCCTTTCTATGTATTCATATGTATTAATTACTTTTCTATTGATATTGTAAAACACCAACCTATGACAATTTATCGAAGAATTTATTTTGTGCTTATAGTTTCAGAGGGTTAGGGTCCATTATGGTGGAGACAACAGGAGAAGACAAGGTGGCAGGAAGAGCTGAGAGCTCACATCTTTTTTTTTTTCTTTTTAAAAATTGGATATTGCTTTATTTACATTTTATTTATTTTTTTCTTTATTAACTTGGGTATTTCTTATTTACATTTCGATTGTTATTCCCTTTCCTGGTTTCCAGGCCAACATCCCTCTAATCCCTCCTCCTCCCCTTCTATGTGGTGCTTCCCCTCCCCCCCCTCCCCCCATTGCCGCCCTCCCCCCCACCAATCACGTTCACTGGGGGTTCAATCTTGGCAGGACCCAGGGCTTTCCCTTCCACTGGTGCTCTTACTAGGCTATTCATTGCTACCTATGAGGTCAGAGTCCAGGGTCAGTCCATGCATAGCCTTTGGGTAGTGGCTTAATCCCTGGAGCTCTGGTTGGTTGTCATTGTTGTTCATATGGGGTCTCGAGCCCCTTCAAGCTCTTCCAGTTCTTTCTCTGATTCCTTCAACGGGTGTCATGTTCTCAGTTCAGTGGTTTGCTGTTGGCATTCGCCTATGTATTTGCTGTATTCTGGCTGTGTCTCTCAGGAGAGATCTACATCCGGCTCCTGTCGGCCTGCACTTCTTTGCTTCATCCATGTTGTCTAATTGGGTGGCTGTATATGTATGGGCCACATGTGGGCAGGCTCTGAATGGGTGTTCCTTCTGTGTCTGTTTTAATTTTTGCCTCCCTATTCCCTGACAAGGGTATTCTTGTTCCCCTTTTAAAGAAGGAGTGAAGCATTCACATTTTGGTCATCCTTCTTGAGTTTCATGTGTTCTGTGCATCTAGGGTAATTTAAGCATTTGGGCTAATAGCCACTTATCAATGAGTGCATACCATGTGTGTTTTTCTGTGATTGGGTTACCTCACTCAGGATGATATTTTCCAGTTCCATCCATTTGCCTATGAATTTCATAAAGTCATTGTTTTTGATAGCTGAGTAATATTCTATTGTATAGATGTACCACATTTTCTGTATCCATTTGAGAGCTCACAACTTGAACCTCAAGTAGGAAACAGAGAGAATTCAACATGGTGTGAGTCTTTTGAAAAATCAAAGCCTGCCCCTAGTTATACATTTCCTCAAGAAAAGCCATATCTTCTAATCCCACCACCATCACCACTGAAGCAGCCACTGACATGGGACCAATTATCCAAATGCTTGCGACGTGTGGGGGACATCTCCTCCACACCACCACACCACACAGACATCTCCAACACAACACACAGACATCTCCTGAACACCACAGCACACAGACTTCTCCTCCACACCACACAGACATCTCCTCCACATCACACAGACATCTCCTCCACACCACACAGACATCTCCTCCACACCTCACAGACATCTCCTCCACACCTCACAGACATCTCCTCCACACCTCACAGACATCTCCTCCACACCTCACAGACATCTCCTCCACACCTCACAGACATCTCCTCCACACCTCACAGACATCTCCTCCACACCTCACAGACATCTCCTCCACACCACACAGACATCCCCTCCACACCTCACAGACATCTCCTCTCCTCCACACCTCACAGACATCTCCTCCACACCACACAGACACCTCCTCCACACCACACAGACATCTCCTCCACACCCACAGACATCTCCTCCACCACACAGACATCTCCTCCACAGCACACAGACATCTCCACACCACACAGACATCTCCTCCACAGCACACAGACATCTCCTCCACACACACACACAGACATCTCCTCCACACCTCACAGACATCTCCTCCACACCTCACAGACATCTCCTCCACACCCCACAGACACCTCACAGACATCTCCTCCACACCTCACAGACATCTCCTCCACACCTCACAGACATCTCCTCCACACCACACCTCACAGGCATCTCCTCCACACCACACAGACACCTCCTCCACACCTCACCACACAGACATCTCCTCCACAGCACACAGACATCTCCACACCATACCACACAGACATCTCCTCCACAGACATCTCCTCCACACCCCACAGACATCTCCTCCACACCACACAGACATCTCCTCCACACCTCACAGACATCTCCTCCACACCTCACAGACATCCTCCACACCACACAGACATCTCCTCCACACCACAGACATCTCCTCCACACCCACACAGACATCTCCTCCACACCACACAGACATCTCCTCCCCACCACACAGACATCTCCTCCACACCACACAGACATCTCCTCCACACCACACAGACATCTCCTCCACACCACACAGACATCTCCTCCACACCCCACAGACATCTCCTCAACACCACACAGACATCTCCTCCACACCACACAGACATCTCCTCCACACCACACAGACATCTCCTCCACACCACACAGACATCTCCTCCACACCACACAGACATCTCCACACACCACACAGACATCCTCCACACCACACAGACATCTCCTCCACACCACACAGACATCTCCACCACACACCACACAGACATCTCCCACCACAACACAGACATCTCCTCCACACCTCACAGACATCTCCTCCACACCACACAGACATCCTCCCACCACCACAGACATCTCCTCCCACCACACAGACATCTCCTCCACACCACACAGACATCTCCTCCACACCACACAGACATCCCCTCCACACCTCACAGGCATCTCCTCCACACCACACAGACACAGACATCCTCCACACCACACAGACATCTCCCTCCACACACACAGACATCTCCCCACACACAGACATCTCCTCCACACCACACAGACATCTCCTCCACACCTCACAGACATCTCCTCCACACCTCACAGCAAGCACATCTCCACCACACAACACACTCCTCTCCACACCACACAGACATCTCCTCCACACCTCACAGACATCTCCTCCACACCACACAGACATCTCCTCCACATCTCCTCCACCCACAGACATCCTCCACACCCACACAGACATCTCCTCCACACCCACAGACATCTCCCCCCTCCACACCACACAGACATCTCCTCCACACCCCACAGACATCCTCCACCACACCTCCACACACATCCTCCACACAGACATCTCCTCCACACCACCACACAGACATCTCCTCCACACCCCACAGACATCTCCACACCACACAGACATCTCCCCACATCCCCACACAGACATCTCCCTCCACACCACACAGACATCCTCCACCCACAGACATCCCTCCACACCACACAGACATCTCCACACCACACAGACATCTCCTCCACACCTCACAGACATCTCCTCCACACCACACAGACATCTCCTCCACACCTCACAGACATCTCCTCCACACCACACAGACATCTCCTCCACACCACACAGACATATCCACACCCCCACATCTCCTCCACACAGACAGACATCCTCCCACACCCACACAGACATCCTCCACACCACACAGACATCCCTCCACACCACACAGACATCTCCTCCACACCACACAGACATCTCCTCCACACCACACAGACATCCTCCACACCACACAGACATCCCACAGACACACACAGACATCTCCCTCCACACCACACAGACATCCTCCACCACACAGACATCTCCCACCACAGACATCCTCCACACCCACACAGACATCTCCTCCACACCTCACAGATATCTCCTCCACACCACACAGACATCTCCCCACCACACCACACAGACATCTCCCCCCACCGCACACACACACCTCCCCCACAGCACACAGATATCTCCACTCCACACCACACAGACATCTCCACACCTCACAGACATCTCCTCCACACCTCACAGACATCTCCTCCACACCTCACAGACATCTCCTCCACACCTCACAGACATCTCCTCCACACCACACAGACATCTCCTCCACACCACACAGACATCCCTCCACACCACACAGACATCCCCTCCACACCACACAGCTCCTCCACAACACCACACCTCCACACCACCCAGACATCTCCTCCACACCACACAGACATCTCCACCACACCACACAGACACCTCCACACCACACAGACATCCTCCACACCACACAGACATCTCCTCCACAGCACACAGACATCTCCTCCACACCACACACCCACAGACATCTCCTCCACACCCCACACACATCTCCTCCACACCACACAGGACATCTCCTCCACACCACACGGACATCTCCACACCACACAGACATCTCCTCCACACCTCACAGACATCTCCTCCACACCTCACAGACATCTCCACACCACACAGACATCTCCTCCACACCACACAGACATCTCCTCCACACCACACAGACATCTCCTCCACACCACACAGACATCTCCTCCACACCACACAGACATCTCCTCCACACCACACAGACATCTCCACACCACACAGACATCTCCTCCACACCACACCGACACACAGCCAACTCCTCCACACCACACAGCCATCTCCTCCACACCACACAGACTCTCCTCCACACCACAGAGACATCTCCTCCACACCACACAGACCTCCACACCACACAGACATCTCCTCCACACCTACCACACAGACATCTCCTCCACAGCATACAGACATCTCCACACCACACAGACATCTCCTCCACACCACACAGACATCTCCTCCACACCACACAGACATCTCCTCCACACCACACAGACATCCTCCCTCCACAGACATCCCTCCACACCACACAGACATCCCTCCACACCACACAGACATCCTCCACACCCACACAGACATCTCCCTCCACACCCACACACAGACACACCCACCCCTCCACACACAGACATCCTCCACACCCCACAGACATCTCCTCCACACCACACAGACATCCTCCACACCACACAGACATCTCCACCACCACACAGACATCCTCCACACCCACACAGACATCTCCTCCACACCCACACAGACATCCTCCACACCACACAGACATCTCCCTCCACACCACACAGACATCCTCCACACCCACAGACATCTCCTCCACACCACACAGACATCTCCCCCCCACCACACGGACATCTCCACACCACACGGACATCTCCTCCACACCTCACCGACATCTCCTCCACAGCACACGGACATCTCCACACCACACAGACAGCTCCTCCACAACACATACAGACATCTCCACACCACACAGACATCTCCTCCACACCACACAGACATCTCCTCCACACCACACCACACAGACATCTCCTCCACAGCACACAGACATCTCCTCCACACCTCACAGACATCTCCTCCACACCTCACAGACATCTCCTCCACACCACACAGACATCTCCTCCACACCACACACTCTCACCTGTCTCTTATACACATCTAGATGTGTATAAGAGACAGCCTCCACACCACACAGACATCTCCACACCACACAGACATCTCCACACCACACAGACATCTCCACACAGCACACAGACATCTCCTCCACACCACACAGACATCTCCTCCACACCTCACAGGCATCTCCTCCACACCACACAGACATCTCCTCCACACCCACAGACAGACATCCTCCACACCACACAGACATCTCCACACCACACAGACATCCCTCCACAGACATCTCCTCCCACACAGACATCCTCCACCCACCACACAGACATCTCCTCCACACCACACAGACATCTCCTCCACACCTCACAGACATCTCCTCCACACCACACAGACATCTCCACACCACCATACCACACAGATATCTCCTCCACATCACACAGACATCTCCCCCACACCACACAGACATCTCCTGCACACCTCACAGACATCTCCTCCACACCACACAGACATCTCCTGCACACCTCACAGACATCTCCTCCACACCACACAGACACTCCTCCACACCACACAGACATCTCCTCCACACCCACACAGACATCTCCTCCACACCACACAGACATCTCCTCCACACCACACAGACATCTCCCTCCACACCACACAGACATCCTCCACACCACACAGACATCTCCTCCACACATCTCCTCCACAGACAGACATCTCCACACCACACAGACATCTCCACAGCACACAGACATCTCCTCCACACCTCACAGACATCTCCTCCACACCACACAGACATCTCCTCCACCACCGACATCTCCTCCACACCACACAGACATCTCCTCCACACCACACAGACATCTCCTCCACACCACCACACCTCCCACCCTCCACAGACATCACCTCCGCACCCCGCAGACATCTCCTCCACACCCCACAGACACCTCCACACCACACAGACATCTCCTCCACACCACACAGACATCTCCTCCACACAGACACACAGACATCTCCTCCACACCCACAGACATCCTCCACACCACACAGACATCCTCCACACCACACAGACATCTCCTCCACACCTCACAGGCATCTCCTCCACACCACACAGACATCTCCTCCACACCACACAGACATCTCCTCCACACCACACAGACATCTCCTCCACACCTCACAGACATCTCCTCCACACCTCACAGACATCTCCTCCACACCACACAGACATCTCCACACCACACAGACATCTCCTCCACACCACACAGACATCTCCTCCACACCACACAACCTCCTCCACCACCCCCCACACATCACCTCCACACCACACAGACATCACCTCCACACCCCACACAGACATCTCCTCCACACCTCCCCGTCATCTCCTCCTCCACGCACAAACCTCTACTCCACACCTCGCCGTCACCGCCGCCACGACGCGCGCACATCTCCTCCACCACACAAAGACAACATCCTCCACACCACACAGACATCTCCTCCACACCTCACAGACATCTCCTCCACACCTCACAGACATCTCCTCCACACCACACAACATCTCCTCCCCCACACCCCATCTCACCCACCACACACATACATCTCCCCCACCACACACACATCTCCCCCACACCCCACAAACACCCCCTCCACACCACACAGACATCTCCTCCACACCTCACATTCATCTTCTCCACACCTCACAGACATCTCCTCCACACCACACAGACATCTCTCCTCCACACCACACAGACATCTCCTCCACACCACACAGACATCTCCTCCACACCTCACAGACATCTCCTCCACACCACACAGACATCTCCTCCACACCACACAGACATCTCCTCCACACCACACAGACATCTCCTCCACACCACACAGACATCTCCTCCACACCACACAGACATCTCCTCCACACCACACACACCTCCCCACCCCCCACACCTCCCCCCCACACCTCACAGACATCTCCCTCCACACCCCACAGACATCTCCCCCACACCCTCACAGACATCTCCTCCACACCACACAGACATCTCCTCCACACCACACAACATCTCCACACCTCACAGACATCTCCTCCACACCACACAGACATCCCCCTCCCACCCACACAGACATCCTCCACACCACACAGACATCTCCTCCACACCACACAGACATCCCTCCACACCCACAGACATCTCCTCCACACCACACAGACATCTCCCTCCACATCCCCACACAGACATCTCCTCCACACCACACAGACATCTCCTCCACACACACAGACATCCTCCACACACACAGACATCTCCAGACACAGACTCCTCCACACCACACAGACATCTCCTCCACACCTCACAGACATCTCCCTCCACACCACACAGACATCCCCCCACACCTCCACCACAGACATCCTCCACACCACACAGACATCCTCCACACCACACAGACATCTCCTCCACACCACACAGACATCCCACACCACACAGACATCCTCCACACCACACAGACATCCCTCCACACCACACAGACATCTCCTCCACACCACACAGACATCCCTCCACACCACACAGACATCCCCTCCACACCATCTCCACAGAGACATCCCCCCACCACAGACATCTCCTCCACACACAGACATCCTCCACACCACACAGACATCTCCTCCACACCACACAGACATCTCCTCCACACCTGTCTCTTATACACATCTAGATGTGCATACCACAGACATCTCCTCCACACCACACAGACATCTCCTCCACACCACACAGACATCTCCTCCACACCACACAGACATCCCCTCCACACCACACAGACATCTCCACGCCACACCACACAGGCATCTCCTGAACACCACACCACACAGACATCTCCTCCACACCACACAGACATCTCCTCCACACCACACAGACATCTCCTCCACACCTCACAGACATCTCCTCCAGACACCTCACCACACAGACATCCCCTCCACACCTCACCACACAGACATCTCCTCCACATCACACAGACATCTCCTCCACACCCACAGACATCCTCCACCTCCACACCACACAGACATCCCTCCACATCTCCTCCACCACACAGACATCTCCACACCCCACACCACCAGACATCTCCTCCACACCCACACAGACATCCTCCTCCACACCCACACAGACATCTCCTCCACACCTCCACACACACAGACATCTCCTCCACACCTCACAGACATCTCCTCCACACCACACAGACATCTCCTCCACACCACACAGACATCTCCTCCACACCACACAGACATCTCCTCCACACCACACAGACATCTCCTCCACACCACACAGACATCTCCTCCACACCACACAGACATCTCCTCCACACCTCACAGACATCTCCCCACCACACCACACACATCATCCCAACACCACACCCAAAGACAACTACACCACACCACACACAACACCCCAACACCCCACACAGCCACACCTCCACACCACACAGACATCTCCCCCACCCTCCACACCACACAGACATCTCCTCCACACCACACAGACATCCTCCCTCCCTCCACCACACAGACATCTCCCTCCACACCACACCCACAGACATCCCTCCACACACAGACATCTCCTCCACACCACACAGACATCTCCTCCACACCACACAGACACCACCTCCACACCACACAGACATCTCCTCCACAGCACACCGACATCTCCTCCACACCACACAGACATCTCCTCCACACCACACAGACATCTCCTCCACACCACACAGACATCTCCTCCACACCACACAGACATCTCCTCCACAGCACACAGACATCTCCTCCACACCACACAGACATCTCCTCCACACCACACAGACATCTCCTCCACACCACACAGACATCTCCTCCACACCTCCACACCACACACCACACATCTCCTCCACACCACACAGACACCTCCTCCACACCACACAGACATCTCCTAAATGCCACGGCACACAGACATCTCCTGAACACCACAGCACACAGACATCTCCTCCACACCACACAGACATCTCCTCCACCACACAGACATCTCCTCCACACCTCACAGACATCTCCACACCACCCCACAGACATCTCCACACCACCAGACATCCTCCACACCACACAGACATCCCTCCACACCACACAGACATCTCCTCCACACCACACAGACACATCCTCCACACCACACAGACATCTCCTCCACACCTCACAGACCTCTCCTCCACACCACACAGACATCTCCTCCGCACCACACAGACATCTCCTCCACATCACAGAGACATCTCCTCCACACCACACAGACATCTCCTCCACATCACAGAGACATCTCCTCCACATCACACAGACATCTCCTCCACACCACACCACACAGACATCTCTTCTACACCACACAGACACCTCCTCCACACCACACCAGACATCCCCTCCACACCACACAGACATCCCCTCCACACCACACAGACATCTCCACACCACACAGACATCTCCTCCACACCACACAACATCTCCTCCACATCTCACAGACATCTCCTCCACACCACCCTCACAGACATCTCCTCCACACCACACACACATCCACCCCACACAGACATCTCCTCCACACCTCCACACCACACAGACATCTCCTCCACACCTCACAGACATCTCCTCCACACCTCACAGACATCTCCTCCACACCTCACAAACATCTCCTCCACACCACACAGACATCTCCTCCACACCACACAGACATCTCCACACCACACAGACATCTCCTCCACACCTCACAGACATCTCCTCCACACCACACAGACATCCTCCACACACAGACATCTCCTCCACACCACACAGACATCTCCTCCACACCCACACAGACATCCTCCACACCACACAGACATCTCCTCCACACCACACAGACATCCTCCACACACACAGACATCCTCCTCCACACCACACAGACATCTCCTCCACACCACACAGACATCCTCCACACCACACAGACATCCTCCACACCACACAGACATCCTCCACACCACACAGACATCCCTCCACACCCACACAGACATCTCCTCCACACCACACAGACATCTCCTCACACCCCCACAGACATCCCTCCACACACAGACATCCTCCACACCCACAGACATCTCCTCCACACCCACACAGACATCCTCCACACCACACAGACATCTCCCTCCACACCCACAGACATCTCCACACCCCTCCACACCCACACAGACATCTCCACACCACAGAGACATCTCCACACCACACAGACATCTCCTCCACCACACAGACATCTCCTCCACACCACACAGACATCTCCTCCACACCACACAGACATCTCCTCACACACACACAGACATCTCCTCCACACCTCCACAGACATCTCCTCCACACCACACAGACATCTCCTCCACACCACACACACATCTCCTCCACACCACACAGACATCTCCTCCACACCTCACAGACATCTCCTCCACACCTCACAGACATCCCACACCCCACAACAACCCCTCCACACCACACAAACCACACCCCACATCCACCACCACCACACCACACAGACACCTCCTCCACACCACACAGACACCTCCACACCACACAGACATCTCCTCCACACCACACAGACATCTCCTCCACACCACACAGACATCTCCACACCACACAGACATCTCCTCCACACCACACAGACATCTCCACACCACACAGACATCTCCTCCACACCCACAGACAGACCACACTCCTCACACCCCACAGACATCTCCTCCACACACACAGACATCCTCCACACCACACAGACATCCTCCACACCACACAGACATCCTCCACACCACACAGACATCTCCTCCACACCACACAGACATCTCCCTCCACACCCACACAGACATCCTCCACACCCACAGACATCTCCCCCTCCACACCACACAGACATCCTCCACACCTCCACAGACATCTCCTCCACACCACACAGACATCTCCTCCACACCACACAGACATCCCTCCACACCACACAGACATCATCCCTCCACACCACACAGACATCCTCCACTCCACACCTCACAGACATCTCCCCTCCACACCACACAGACATCTCCTCCACATCACAAGAGACATCTCCTCCACATCACACAGACATCTCCTCCACACCACACCACACAGACATCTCACCTCTCCACACCACACAGACATCTCCTCCACACCACACAGACACCTCCTCCACACCCACACAGACATCTCCACACCACACAGACATCCTCCACACCACACAGACATCTCCTCCTCCACACCACACAGACATCTCCTCCACACCACACAGACATCTCCTCCACACCACACAGACATCTCCTCCACACCACACAGACACCTCCACACCACACAGACATCTCCTCCACACCACACAGACATCTCCTCCACCACACAGACATCTCCTCCACACCTCACAGACATCTCCTCCACACCACACAGACATCTCCTCCACACCACACAGACATCCTCCACACCACACAGACATCCCTCCTCCACACAGACATCCTCCACACAGACATCCCTCCACACCACACAGACATCCTCCACACCACACAGACATCCTCCACACCCACAGAGACATCTCCACACCCACACAGACATCTCCACACCCCACCACACAGACATCTCCTGCTGTCTCTTATACCACCTAGCCCACACCACACAGACATCCCCTCCACACCACACAGACATCTCCTCCACACCACACAGACATCTCCTCCACACCTCACAGACATCTCCTCCACACCACACAGACATCTCCTCCACACCACACAGACATCTCCTCCACACCTCACAGACATCTCCTCCACACCACACAGACATCTCCTCCACACCTCACAGACATCTCCACACCACACAGACATCTCCTCCACACCACACAGACATCTCCTCCACCACCTCACCACACAGACATCTCCACAACAGCACACAGACATCTCCACACCACACAGACATCTCCTCCACACCACACAGACATCTCCACAGCACACAGACATCTCCTCCACACCACACAGACATCCTCCACACCTCACAGAAATCTCCTCCACACCACACAGACATCTCCTCCACACCTCACAGACATCTCCTCCACACCACACAGACATCTCCTCCACACCACACAGACATCTCCTCCACACCTCACAGACATCTCCTCCACACCTCACAGACACATCTCCTCCACACCACACAGACACCACCTCCACACACACACATCTCCTCCACACCACACAGACATCTCCTCCACACCACACAGACATCCCCTCCACACCACACAGACATCCCCCTCACAGACATCTCCCAACCCTCCACACCACACAGACATCTCCACACCACACAGACATCCCTCCACACCCACAGACATCTCCACACCCCCTCCTCCACAGCACACAGACATCTCCTCCACACCCACACAGACATCTCCCTCCACACCCACAGACATCTCCTCCACACCCACACAGACATCTCCTCCACACCACACAGACATCCTCCACACCACACAGACATCCTCCACACCACACAGACATCTCCACAGCACACCACCACCTCCTCCACACCACACAACAATCTCCTCCACACCACACCGACACATCCTCCACACCACACAGACATCTCCTCCACACCCCACAGACATCTCCTCCACCCACACAGACATCCCTCCACCTCACAGACACCTCCACACCCACAGACATCTCCTCCACACCACACAGACATCTACTCCACACCTCACAGACATCTCCTCCACACCTCACAAACATCACCTCCACACCACACAGAAATCTCCTCCACACCACACAGACATCTCCACACCACACAGACATCTCCTCCACACCCCACCACACAGACATCACGACCACAGCACACAGACACCTACACACCACACAGATATCTCCTCCACACCACACAGACATCTCCACACCACACAGACATCTCCTCCACACCACACAGACATCCTCCACACCACACAGACATCTCCTCCACACCACACAGACATCCCCTCCACACCACACAACATCTCCACACCTCACAGACATCTCCTCCACACCCACAGACATCCCCCACCCACACAGACATCCTCCACCACACACCACACAGACATCTCCTCCCACACAGACATCCTCCCTCCACCACATCTCCTCCCACAGACATCTCCTCCACACCACACAGACATCTCCTCCACACCTCACAGACATCTCCTCCACACCACACAGACATCCCCCCACCACATCTCCTCACAGACATCCCCTCCACACCACACAGACATCTCCTCCACACCTCACAGACATCTCCTCCACACCACACAGACATCTCCTCCACACCTCACAGACATCTCCTCCACACCTCACAGACATCTCCTCCACACCACACAGACATCTCCACAACATCTCCTCCACACCACACAGACATCTCCTCCACACCACACAGACATCTCCTCCACACCACACAGACATCTCCTCCACACCTCACCACACAGACATCTCCTCCACAGCACACAGACATCTCCTCCACACCACACAGACATCCCCTCCACACCACACAGACATCTCCTCCACACCACACAGACATCTCCTCCACACCACACAGACATCTCCTCCACACCACACAGACATCTCCTCCACACCACACAACATCTCCACACCTCACAGACATCTCCTCCACACCTCACAGACATCTCCTCCACACCTCACAGACATCTCCCCCCCCCACACAGACATCCTCCACACCACACAGACATCCTCCACACCACACAGACATCCTCCACACCACACAGACATCTCTCCACTCCCACACCACACAGACATCTCCTCCACACCACAGACACAGACCTCCACACCACACAGACATCTCCCTCACACACCACACAGACATCTCCTCCACACCACACAGACATCCTCCACCTCACAGACATCTCCTCCACACCACACAGACATCCTCCACACCACCACAGACATCCCTCCACACCCTCCACAGACATCCTCCACAGCACACAGACATCTCCTCCACACCACACAGACATCTCCCACCACACAACATCTCCTCCACACCTCACCCACACACCTCTCCCCCCACACCACACAGACATCTCCTCCACACCACACAGACATCTCCTCCACACCACACAGACATCTCCTCCACACCACACAGACATCTCCTCCACACCACACCAGACATCTCCTCCACACCTCACAGACATCTCCTCCACACCACACAGACATCTCCTCCACACCACACAGACATCTCCTCCACACCACACAGACATCTCCACACCACACAGACATCTCCTCCACACCTCACCACACAGACATCTCCTCCACAGCACACAGACATCTCCTCCACACCACACAGACATCCCCTCCACACCACACCGACATCTCCTCCACACCACACAGACATCTCCTCCACCACACAGACATCTCCTCCACACCTCACAGACATCTCCTCCACACCTCACAGACATCTCCTCCACACCTCACAGACATCTCCTCCACACCACACAGACATCTCCTCCACACCACACAGACATCTCCTCCACACCACACAGACATCTCCTCCCCACCCACACACACTCCTCCTCCACACCACACAGACATCTCCTCCACACCACACAGACATCTCCTCCACACCACACACACATCTCCTCCACACCACACACACATCTCTTCCTCCACACCACACAGACATCTCCTCCACAGCACACAGACTTCCCCTCCACACTCCTCCACACCACACAGACATCTCCTCCACACCACACAGACATCCCCTCCACACCTCACAGACATCCCCCCCACACCTCACAGACATCTCCTCCACACCACACAGACACTCCTCCACACCACACAGACATCTCCTCCACACCACACAGACATCCTCCACCTCCACTCCCCACAGACATCCTCCACACCCACAGACATCTCCCTCCACACCTCCACATCTCCTCCACACACACAGACATCCCTCCACACCCCACAGACATCTCCTCCACACCTCACAGACATCTCCTCCTCACCACACAGACATCTCCTCCACACCACACAGACATCTCCTCCACACCACACAGACATCTCCTCCACACCACACAGACATCTCCACATCTCCTCCACACCACACAGACATCTCCTCCACACCACACAGACATCTCCTCCACACTCCACACCACACAGACATCCCTCCACACCACACAGACATCCTCCACTCCACACCACACCACAGACATCCTCCACAGCACACAGACATCTCCTCCACACCACACAGACATCTCCTCCACACCTCCACACCACACAGACATCTCCTCCACAGCACACAGACATCTCCTCCACAGACATCCCCTCCACACCACACAGACCTCTCCTCCACAGCCCTCTCCTCCCACACAGACCTCTCCTCCACACCTCACAGACCTCTTCCACACCTCACAGACATCTCCACACCACACAGACATCTCCACACCACACAGACATCTCCTCCACACCACACAGACTCTCTCCACCCACACCACACAGACATCTCCTCCACACCACACAGACATCTCCTCCACACCACACAGACATCTCCTCCACACCCCACAGACATCCTCCACTCCTCCACACAGACATCCTCCACAGACATCCTCCACACCCACAGACATCCTCCTCCACACACACAGACATCTCTCCTCCACACCACACAGACATCTCCTCCACACCACACAGACATCTCCTCCACACCACACAGACATCCACATCCCCACAGACATCTCCCTCCACACCCACACAGACATCCTCCACACCTCACAGACATCTCCTCCACACCACACAGACATCTCCTCCACACCACACAGACATCTCCAGACACACACCACACAGACATCTCCTCCACACCACACAGACATCTCCTCCACACCACACAGACATCTCCTCCACACCACACAGACATCTCCTCCACACCACACAGCCATCTCCTCCACATCACACAGACACCCCTCCACACCACACCGACACCCCTCCACACCCCACAGACATCTCCTCCACACCTCACAGACATCTCCTCCACACCACACAGACATCTCCACACCACACAGACATCCCCTCCACACCACACAGACATCTCCACACCTCACAGACATCTCCTCCACACCCACCAGACAGACATCTCCTCCACACCACACAGACAACTCCTCCACAGCACACAGACATCTCCTCCACACCACACAGACATCTCCTCCACACCACACAGACATCTCCACCACACCACACAGACATCTCCCCCACACCACACAGACATCTCCACCACACCCCACAGACCTCTCCTCCACACCACACAGACATCTCCTCCACACCACACAGACATCTCCACCACACAGACATCTCCTCCACACCACACAGACATCTCCTCCACACCCCACAGTCCTCTCCTCCACACCACGCAGTCTTCTCCACACCTCACAGACATCTCCTCCACATCTCACAGACATCTCCTCCACACCACACAGACATCTCCTCCACACCTCACAGACATCTCCTCCACACCACACAGACATCTCCTCCACACCTCACAGACATCTCCTCCACACCTCACAGACATCTCCACACCACACACACACAACCACCTCCACACCACACAGACACTCCTCCACACCACACAGACCTCCCTCCACATCACACACAGACATCCCTCCACACCACACAGACATCTCCCTCCACACACACAGACATCTCCTGGAACACCACAGACATCCCTCCAGACATCCTCCACACACAGACATCCTCCACACCCACACAGACATCCCTCCACACCACACAGACATCTCCTCCACACCTCCACATCTCCTCCACACCTCACAGACATCTCCTCCACACCACACAGACATCTCCACAACAGCACACAGACATCTCCACACCACACAGACATCTCCTCCACATCACACAGACATCTCCTCCACACCACACAGACATCTCCTCCACACCTCACAGACATCTCCTCCACACCTC